>NC_135999.1:2878524-2946024 GCF_048128805.1 Centroberyx gerrardi | reverse complement strand
GAGCAGGGAGTCGTAAAAATAGCCGAAAGTTGTCAGGGAAAATTAGAAATAAAGTGCGGAAGAGACATAAGGAAAGAGCAACAGACGGAAACAGACAGACAGGTAGATAGACAGATGCCCTGAGAGAGAGATAGAACCACAGAGAAAGAGTGGAGTTCCCACTGTGGCCCTGATGTAAAAATTCTAGGACTTTTCCATGAGTCAATTTGAGATCAATTTGAGATCTTCCATGATCTAAACTGGTTTTCTTACTGTTGCTTTTCCAAAGGGAAGAACAGTCGGGTTTCCGTTACATTTGGGTTGGAAAACCGTCAGCTATTCCCTGATCTTCCCCGACTTCCCCAGATCAAATTCCCTCACTTTCCCTGTCTGGAATACACCTCTTTAAATTCCATGATATTCCAGGAATGGAGGAATGGAGAAATAGACTAAAGAAAGGAATGGCAGACAGAAAGTTGGTTGCCGAGAGAATGATAGAAGGACAGGAACAGACAGACAGATGGGGCTATGGGAGAGAGAGAGAGAGAGAGAGAGAGGGGGGGGGGGGGGAGGAGAGAGAGAGAGAGAGAGAGGGGGGGGGGAGAGAGAGAGAGAGAGAGAGAGAGAGAGAGAGAGGACATTGACAGACAACAGACAGAAGTCAGTGTGGCTGCCAGCTGTTTGTAGTGAATAGGCCATTATAGAGAACACAGGCTGCAGATGGCTAGTCAGCACACACACACACACACACACACACACACACGCACACACACACACACACACACGGTTTGACCCAGGCCTTGGGAAAACTTGCATCAGTCATGTTGGTAACAGAAACAACCTAATCAGTCTATGTGTAAGAAATGATCCACAGATCACAGCTACTAATCATGCAAACACACACGCACACACACACAGATTCAGAAAAAGACAAAAACACACTCAAACTTCGTCTCTCACACACACACACATACAAAGATGCGAGCGGATGGCTGACAATCAGACTTAAACTCAAATGCACTCACAGATGCTCTCTCTCGCCCTCTCCCTCTCTCTCTCTCTCTCTCACACACACACACACACACACACACACACACACAGTCAGGTCTGTACAGGTCAGTAGTCAGTTTGTGTTTGCCACCCACTAACTTATTCAGCATGTTAACATATTACGCAACACTGCATCTCAACAAACTTTCACCTATACTAAACACAGTATCATATACAGTGATATTTTTTCGTGAGAGTTGTTATGGTTACGGTCACATTCCATCAGCCAAGCAGCTTCATAGCAGACTGATGCATCATATGATTCATTTCATCGATTGTGAAACATCTATCCATGCACAATCTGGCATGAAGATAACCTTTGACCCCTGGGGCCACAGTCACAGAGCTAATAATAAGAATACCAATGTACAGTAGGGTTAAAGGTCAGGTCACATGGTCATGTAAATATTTAGTTAGACCTTAAAAAAGTAAACTGGTACCAAATTATCACATCTATTTTTAGACATTTGGGTAACTTCAACTATGGCTCCTAATCCAAATGGCTCAATTTTAAGTAGCTGTGATTTTGGCCAAAAACGCTGAATTGAACTGAATTTATTTTCTGATAATAATAATCAAATACTTTGCTACAGCATCAAACATTTGTGAAACAGCTGTTGATTAAAGCAAACATGAGCGATTAATATAAAGTAGTACATTATAACTGCCATGTTGTAAGGTATGTATTTCCTCCTTTTATGCATCTTTTTTATGAATCTTCATCCAAGCAAACCCCATGCAACAACTAACAGATAACTGACCATTAGTTACTTGGTCAGACAGAGTTTTATGTCAAATATAACAATGTAGGAACTATGTAGGAAATCTGTCTCAATCACATACTTATCCTATCTATATTCAGCAATATGTTAAGACATGTTTTAGAGCTGCATTATATAAATAACTTATTTTTGACTAAAATGTCAGATGGGACCTTATTATTCCAAGGTCATCAGGATGATCAGGATGAGGTAATTGTACCACAGCAGTTCCACTTTCATTTCTGAGTTTGACAACAGCATTTAAATTGCAAAACCATCCTCTCCTTTTTCTTCTCCTTTTTTTTTCTCCTTCCTCTGAGTAGGGGTAAAGAGCTTAATCAATCTCCTCATCGTGGAGGGATTCTTGGGCTTTTTGTGGCGTTTTTCTCCCACCTCTTTTCCATCTTTCTCTCCAGAGCCTCCCACCTCCCACCGAGCATCTCCTGGCGGAGGCCCTCATTCTCCTCATTCTGTTCCTTCAGCTTGAGCTCCAGCTTCTCCACTGCCTTGAGTCTTTCTTGAGCATTTCCTCCATTTTTCATTGGAGGGCTTCCTTCTCCTGGTGGAGGGCCTCCTTCTCCTCAGTCAACTCAGTCACAAACTCTTCCTGGAGATCATCGATTTCTTGCCAGTGTGCCTGCTTCATCTCACAGATCTTGTTTGTCATGGCCAGCTCATGGGCACTCTGGGAGCTTTTCTTGGCACTCATTTCTTTGCGGAGGTCCTCATTCTGTTGGTGCAGGACCTCCTTCTCCTCCTTCTCTGCCTTACGCTTGGTGGAAAGCTCTTTTCTGCAGGTGCCCATCCTTCTCAGGAGAAGTCTCTTATCCAATATCGCTTATTTTTTAGGTTGACGGCAGTGTCTTCCCGGTGGGAGCAGCAACTCTGTCACATCAGAAATGGAAAATCTTGCTCATGCACCTGAATCCTATCATTTAGATAGGCCAGTTATAATGTCTTTCATTATAAATGCAGAGAATCCCATTGTAGAAAATAAGTTCCCATTGGCACTGTATCACCTTATTGCTGTGACACTGGATAGGCTATAATAGCTTATATCTGCAGTTGGTTGACAGGGTTGTTGATCAATACCAATGACTCAATGATTACTTCACTGGCTTTCTGGATTTCTGGCTTTCAAAATTCACTTTCCAGCCCAAACTCTGAAGTCCGAAGACTGAACTGAATTAGATTCAACTGATCTGAACTGACCTTATCTGACCTAAACCCTTCACTAAAAGTCTAAGCAGGGGTGTGTATGTGGTGCTGTGCATGCATGATCTCTTTTTAGCACCATCCGGCTTCACATTCATACAGTCACACACACACACATCCACTGACCGGTACAACCACAGTCTTCATCTGTTGGCCACTGAGCAGCTCCACAGTCACCCTTCCTTCATCTTACTTTACCCAGTCTAACCTTCCTTTTCCCAGCAAGCCTGGGAATTTGAACCAGCAACCTTCTCCAGTCGATTTACTGAGATGTAAGCAAGAAAATGCCAAAAAAGATTACATTAACCTCACTAAAATGATTAAATTAAACTATATATAGTTTTTCACCTGTTGCTTATATCTTGTGTTCTCATAGTTTCATATTGTAGATCATTTTAATATTTTTTCATTCATTTTTTTTTTTTTGTCTATGTATGTCCTACTGCTGTTATTTTGTACACCCTGCATCTATGCGGTACTTCATATGTGTTTCCATTTTTTTCAATGAAATGTTTTAGTATTGGTATTTTCTGTTGTTATGTTTAAAACCCCCCATTTGCCTCATTCTTATTTAAATCCTGTGTTTTTTCTTTGCTGTATCTTAATATTTGCTGCTGCAACGACCCAATTCCCCAAGTTTCAACTAATCTAATCCACTTTAAGGAAATTAGACAAACCTAATTGCCGCATGTAAAAGGACCACGGTCACTTAAGCCCATAACACATGACTTTCCAAGCACGACTGTACACGTTGACACATTCATATTGCTGGAGGCAAGGTGATGCTTGCTGATTTAAAACACAGCTTGTGGTTCAGGCCTTAGAGACACACACACACACACACACATACACACACAATCACACATGTGCATGCGTGCCAACACAAGCTGTCAAACCCACAAGAATAGACACAAACACACAATCAAGCGCTCATGCACACGCTCATTCAAAAGCATACACACACACACACACACACTGATGAGTCACTGGTGCTTCCGGATCCAGTAATGACACAGTCAGAGAAGGCAGCATGTGATGTCTTCTTCTTGGTATGTGTGTGTGTGTGTGTGTGTGTGTGTGTGTGTATTTGAGAGTGAGAGAGAGAACGTGTTAATATATTGCTGGCCTCAACACATCAATATCAGCACTGTTTGAAGTATCTGTTCAAAGGCTACGCTACGCTATACAGTAAATATGTCATTTATCAAATATATTGTGAACGTAATGGGGGTCACAACAGGGGCCCATCCATGATAGTAAATTACATGGCAGCTATTCTTTCATTCACCATGTTGATGATGACCGTAAACACAGTGTACCCAGAGAAATGTCCCGAGCACAAAACACTTCAAATCATGTGTCACAGCCTGACGTACCCTACAGCACTAATGAGTGACTGTAAAAGCGACATTCATGATCTTTTGACAGTGTTTCATGGCGCAGATCTTCAGCACAATTAGTCTGTAAATATTGCGGGTGTTTTTCGCAAAGGACACGCCTGATTTGAAGCCACAGTATCAACAGCACATGATATATTCCCTGACCCACAAAAATCCACAACGTCGACGCCCCATAATGAGGTTGTTTTGACATAGAGAGGCTTGAGTAATGTGATCTAGCTATAGGTATTATCTTCACATTTACCTGGGAAATGAAGGCTGCATGCTGGGAAAAGTGGATCCATGTCGTAGAACAACATTTGGATTTGGGCCTGAATTTGGACCATTAGAAGATTAAAGGAAGACTGAGTTTTTGGGATATTAGCCTTCTGGTCAGCATACCCATTAAGTGATGAGAACATAGACACCAAAATCATCAATAGATTCACTAGAGATCATTGACTCCGGTGCTCCATGCTAACACTTTAGCATACACTTGAGTGATAGTAGGCTCCACATTAACACTTTAGCATACACTATGCATGGAGCCTACTATCACTTTGAAACTTGGAAATCATCCGAGTTTATATTTTCGAATTTTGTACTGGCTTGTTCATGTTATCATGGCTTTCACAAGCACTGGACCATTTTTTCTACAGATATATAGGCTGGTAAATGAATTGAGTTGAACACCAGTGCTGTAGACAATGGCCTCTTTCATGTACACTGTACAGTACGACAGCAGAGAAGACTTATGCCACATATACCAGGAACTTCATTACCATGACATGGGAAATCATTATTCAATACAGGCCTATAGGTCACACAAGTGGTGCATGCACAAAAAGATCCTGTCCAAATTGGGTCATATGTATATGCATGCCTACACATGCACACACTGACGCAGACATGCACACTAATTCTATCATTTTATATCGTTTTATAATAATTATAATTGTGGAGCTGCAGTTGCAGGAGGGAAAATCCACTGAAAATTGTCCATATCCTCCTTGCTTTTTTTTTCTGTTAGTTGTTGTTTGTTGTTGTTTTTGTCACACATGTTAATTCTTTTGAGAAAAGCAAATAAAATATACATTACAAAAAAAAAGAAAATTGTCCATATAACCATATAGCCCACATGCATATATACACATGCATTAAGGCACAGACACAAATGAATCACACACACACACACACACACACACACACACCATATTTACAGCCTGTGACAGGACTGCTGCACACAGCAGATGTGTGTATAATGAATAGCTGTACATTGGCCTGATTAGGCCGTACAGTGCTGGTTTGAGGTCACTTGCATGCTTCCCTCTGAGGCAGCTGACGCAAACTCTTTCTAAAACAACACAACATGATGCAGGGGCAACAAATTCTCTGAGACTTGAGCAGCACTCAGCTGTGAAATGAAATGTTCATTTGTTCAGTTGAGAGAAATGACTGTAAATGCCATATGCCACAAAACTATGAAGGATTTGCTGCCATGCAAAAACAAGTGGTCCAATCCTGAAACAAAGACATTTCTCATCCGATGAGGCAGTGCAGCACAGGCTGACCTCATCATTCAGTTTTCATGGGAGTCATTTCCCAGCCCTCCTTACCAAGACAAATACAATCAACCTTTTTCATAAAGTCATTACAAAATCTCTATGGCAATCTGAAACAATTTGCTGCTGGCAATCATTTGAACTGATTCCCAATGTTCCAGGAACGATAACAATTTCACTTGCTGACCTATTCCATTACTTCATAACAGATTCAGCTTAATTTTAGAGACACTATAGGAAATATCAAAGCCAAACTTTAAGTCCCTATATCAATATTATAGGAATATTATAGCGATATTGGAGATTAAAAAACCCATAAAGTATGATAAGGTGACTATTAACTCGCTGTTGAATACTACACACGCTGTAAGTCCCTATAGTGAATATAGTGAAATTACAGCTTTATTAGAGTGTTTTTGGGTATATTCAGTAAATATAATTCGGTAAAAATCTGTAAATCGATAAATATTAACCGGCATTACCGAATTCCTGTCATAATAATCCTATAAGAGCACTCCAAAATTGTCATATTCCTGCCCAGTAACCGTTACCAGCAGCGCAGGTCTATTCATTTCGCTCCACAGTCATCCTCAGCCAGGCAGTGACATCATTCCCCTTTCACCCAGTTCTCTGACGGCTGCGGGAAGAGGTAACCAGCGGTCAAACCATGATGCGTTCAGGGACTGCTCCGCAGCTCCTACATTCGAGTACAGAGTTGTAAAACACGACTCGTCGGAGCATTCCAGTGGTTTTAGTCGCAAATAATGTTAAAATGGACACGTGACAAAAGTTGTTTTTTTTTCAGTGGATGTTTGTTCATTTTAGACATAAAGCAACACAGGTATTTTAAATGAAGCGGACAGTGATGTAGTGGTGAATACAAAGGTGGGTAATCTATGATCTCCAGTCAGTGATCAGCATAAGGTAAACAACCACCAATATGAACAAAAATCAGGCATTTATTTATGTTTTTTTTTTTTTTCTTAAAAGACCCTATCATATAACTTACTATGATGTGTAGCTTACTATGAATTTACCTTATAAAGATTTGTCAGCCTACAAATAAAAAGGTACGTAACGCATTTAATTTAATGAAAAGACACAATGTGTGACAACTAAAAGTTCAATAAACAGTGAAAATAGAAACATAAGAATGCTCAGTGATGCCGCTGTGCTGGAGGCCCGCTTGAACTGCAACACATAGGTAATTTGCCTCAATAAATGCCTGTTTTACCTGCAGGTCGGCGTGCCTTGGTATCCTCCTATTGAAATTAAACTCTCCTTTAACACTTATGAATGCATGTAACATATAATAGCCTAACACAAATATGATAAAATACATCACTTTTAGCAACAATGGCAGATTTATGTACCACTTCGTTGGGTCGTTCAATTCCGATATTTCCGACAGCACTTGAAGGCAGCATCAGAGCCGGCGCTGCAAAGAGGAGGAGGAGGAGAGAGAGAGACTGGAAGCGGTGTTTATCTAACACAGATTCCCTGCAATCGAGGTCGTTTTGTTTGTGTCGGTACCTTGACATCTTTGAGACACTTCGGTCTCTCATCGTTTATCTGCTTCAAATGGCGACTTTTGCTATCAAAGCCACATAAAAACAATGAAATCCTCTTGTGTTCATTCATTCAGAGCATCGGGTTTGAACGGTTGCTTACGTGGCGAAGGGATCGGGATGCAAAAAATAGATGCATACTGAGGATGATCAGGGTTTTTTCATTATGGGAAAACAATGTGGCATATTTTTGCATTGCAGAGTTATATATAGACACCCTCCCCCTTCTCTCTTCTTCTTGATTCTCTATGCTGGGGGTTACTGTCGGACAAACCTCCCCTCCTCCACCTCCTCTTCCTCTCATCCTGTGTATTATGCAGACGTCCCTCTTTTTGTTTGCAACACAACTCGGCCGATGTATTCCTGCGACACACTATTTTCTGAATATGATAAGGGAAATCACACGGGGGAAATGAGACATCATGCAGCTTTATGCTGCTCAAGCAAAGTGCGCCGTTGCTCACTTTCCGCCGCAGTTCAGTCTGGGGTTACTATCGGTCAAAGTGGGAATGAGGATCTGATCCATTTTTTGGATGCTCCCACTCAATCTTTAAGAAAAGGCTAAAGACCCAGCTCTTTAGCGAACACCTTCTCACCTGATGGACTGTGTAATTGCTAAAAAAAAAAAAAAAATTCTTTATCTGCCTCTATGCACTCTATGCACTGCCTCTATGCACTGCCTTGTAGCACCTATGTCCTGCTGGACCACAACTTAGCTTTATGGCACTTACTCTCGTTGTTCTCTCCTGACTAGATCCTTGCTTGTGTTGTATTAAAATCTCATGTGTACGTCGCTTTGGATAAAAGCGTCTGCCAAATGGGAAATTGTAAATTGTAGAAGTCACAATGTTAGAATGTAATACAATGACAATGAAGGTTTTTTCTGCTCTTTTTTGCACAAGTTTTGCTTTAAGGAACCCCATCCGAAAAGATTTAACTGTGTTTTTTTGTGATTTAGTATAGAAATGCATATGTGTCCATACTGGTGATGGCCATAGTGGAGAGGCTGAAACCTCTGTTAAAAACACTATATTCATCTAGTGCCTCAGAAAATAGTCAAATCTAGCTACTACACCTCATTTCACTGGGGACCCCCTGGCATCCCTTCAAGACCCCCTGGAGTTCCTCAGACCGCAGGTTGGGAAATATTGGCCCAGATAATTAGCTGCTCTAAAAACAGCAACGCTGCCCTGTTTAAATCATAAAGTTGAGAGCTCCACTCATACTGAACTGAATATAGCAGATGTGGTGCTCGATACAAAAACTATAAATCTTGCTCTCAAGGATATTGGCTGTCTGACAAGCTACAAGCCTTCCTGTATAATTTGAAGGTTTTGGTACGGAAGAGGATTAGGATCACATGAAAAATGTACTCGAATCACATGAAAAATGTATTTGAATTCTGAGTGACAGTCAGAATTCTGAGATTAAGAATTCTGACATTCTTCTCAAATTTTCCACACGTGGCCCTAATTCTCTTCCATATTTTGGAACTGCATAATTTCTTGCATGCAACTTATATCCTAGATATGGGGTCACCAGCTTGTTTCTATGGGTCCCTACATGACAAAAGTCCTGTAACAGAGAGACTCAATTTCTCCAATGTGGGTCCCACGCTGAAAATGTTCAAGAACCTCAAAACCAAGATACCAAGATACAAAGTTTCTCTCTGGAACCGCGGCTCGAAGTCGAAGACAATCCAAGAGTGTTTTAACATCCTAAGAGGGTTATAGTCTAGTGAGCCCATCAGCCCTGGATGTGTAAGCTAGCCTCACGCTGCGCCAGCCACAACAAGCCATTGTTCTCCATACAGTAGAAATAACTGCACCTGACAGCTCGCGACGCATAATCGGAATGGATGAGACGTGAACTGCTGAACCCTCTGCGAAAAAAAGACACAGATTCACGTCAATTTGAACACTGTGGACCTTCTATCCACGCGCATTTTTCTGATTTCCCTCGAAGATCTTTGAATGGAAATGAAGTTTTTGGTTGTCGTTATGCATTGTTGGCAAGTAGTCTTCATTCTGAAGTGTCCTTGAGCAAGACACTGAATCCCTACCAGCTCCAGACCCTGACCTCTGACCTCCCTGTGGCGGGGGGCAAGAGGAAAGAGAAGGAATTGAAGGATTACATGTCTATCTATGGGTTGAGAAGATTCAATGACCTCTTGGGCTTATGAAACCCTTTCAAAACTCATTGGATGAACTCAAAAATGCATTGTCATCAAGCTAAAAACTGCTTTTCTTAGTTCCTGAAAAGTAGATATTTTGGAGATACAGGGTTTTCATCCGATTGTGACATGTTCTTTCAACGGATATGATGATTCAAGGATGTTTAAATTGTAATTTTGACTGGCCAGTAATCATGACACTGAACTAACCTCCCAGAACTGGTGAATTCTTATAAGTCTTGTCAGAAAGCTTTACCTTTGACAATATGCAGTCATTCCTTCATCGAACTGTCAGTTTTGCATTGAGTCATTAGAACATTTCAACACTTTGGCAGTGACAGCGGCTTAAGTTTACCTCAGTCCTACTGAGTTCTTCAGATGAGCATTGAGCTGTTTTATAATTCAGTTGTCTCAGAAGATTATCACCCACCTTCATCCGTGCTGACAGGTCTGGAGCTCTTTGATGGATTAGATATCTAATCTCTCTGATTGAAGATCCCGATTTAATGAGAGCCCATGCTGGGAGACCTCACCCTACCCCATCCACAGTGGAGGAGAGCACCCACGTCTACTGCCGCCTCACATGCCTATACCTCACCCACACACACTGTTTCAGCTGATCCAGCCAGGAGGGATTTACAGTTATGGCGGTCATGAGGTTCAGTCTTTTCTAAAGCAAAGCCAGGTTGAACTTTTTTTCCAAACTAAAAGGGTAATGTGAAATTCTGCAGTATGGACCTTATTCACACAGCAGCCATTTTTAACACTTGGGGTGGGGAACTCCACCTAGAAGATTGGAATATATATAAAATAGCATTACTTAAACACATAGGTGAGGACAAAATACAGATAAACCAGTTAGCAAATTAGCTAGCAATCTTGAGAACAACAACCACAACAACTTTTTGAATTTAGCAAGGAAGTTAGTTAGCTAACTAGCTAGCTACCTAGGCTCTAGACACTATTAGCTAGCGATAGGCTAATTAACAAAATATTTTAAAATGTAAACGTATACCTCTGGATTCTTGAGCTGCATTTGTTTCTGTTTTTCAGTGGGGAATCTAAATGATAAATGCTTATATGATGTATCTTGGTTCACAACAGCAGCACAGAGCTGGGCTGGACTTGCTCTTCCAGGTAGAGTTTCCCATCCCGTGTATTAAAAATGGCCGCTGTGTGAATAAGGTCTATACTCAGCTACTGGCTACATTGAATCAGGTGCACAGCGCTAGATTTTCCAAATGCCTTGTAGCACTAAGATAGCATGTGCTCCATTGTACGTCAATGGAATAATGTATCTCCTTGTATAATCAGATAATTTGAGGAAAGCCTGACTATGTTTGTTTGATTAAGGTCTATTGGGAAAACAAATCTGAATACCCTTTCCATTTTCCATTTTAAATTAGTTTACTGACCAATGTATGTCAATGGAAGAATAGAGTATTAGGGCCATGTTTTGATTGTCAATAAAGTGGATTAAATCAAATGATTTAACACATCCTGCCTGGTATCTACAGATTTTATGGAAAATGAAAGGGGAAAAAGAGCAATTTAGCTGCCCACCATCTAATTGGTCTCTCACAAAAAAGAGAGCAGAATGGAAGAGACAGGAGACAGCATTACCCAGATAATCACCACCAGATGGTTGTCCATATTCTTTGTTCATTAGTAGGCCTGGACTGTATATTAGGCACCTGCACTCTTCCACAGAGACACCGACAAAAGGTAACCATTAAACAAATAGGATTACTTTTAAGTCTGACGAAATGGGGCAAGCATTTGTCAATTTATAATGACATATTCAAACCCAAGATGCCATTTGTTACGGCTGCACCAAATTGAAAAAATCTAGATGTCTTGTAGCTTACATCATTTTATACACATTTCCCTGTAATTCAGCATGGCATATTTGATATCTTTGGAAACCTTGGGATGTTGACTAGAATTTAAAATACAGTTCTGTGGGTCCAGTGGGACTCGCAGGGTTGCTATAGCTTCAATGAAGCGTTGGAACGAGCAGATAGAGAATATGTATGTATGTTAAAGCTACTTGCGGGGAAATTTAAGATGCAAAATCAGAGTTCAAGGGGTTAAAGGTACCTGGTAGTCAGTAGGTACTAGTATGTGAAAATGTAACATGAGTAATGCTAGACAGGCAACTTTGTGTTCCCTCACCCTTTTCCCTTAAATCCTATCAAGGGGGGACGCCCTTCATAATTTGTACTAACAAAGGTGATCCCCCCCCCCATTCACCCTCCCTCAGATCACCCCGGGGTTACACTGTTTAATCTGATCTTCTAGGTGACAGACAGCCAGACACGCAGAAGGACGTGGGCCAGTCTATGATTTTAAACTGCTGTCAAAGTTATATAGTGTACTCCAACTGTATACAGCTGCTGTACTGTGTTGTCTGTCGGACATCGACCCTGAACAATAGAACATTGTTGGCCAGCATGCCAGACCGGTCCAGTTAACCAGTGGCACTCTGTCATTGTTTAGCCACGCTCAGTGGGGTGGAAAAGCCTCTGGGACCGACTCAGGACAGGCAAAGACACAGTGGCCTCCGACAGCATTTGGAATGTAAACACACACTGAAAAGTAAGCTGCATCAAATCATATTAATTCTTGGAAATATTTGCCATGCTCGTTTATGCTTTATGTAAACCCCAGTGTCATCTGTTGTCCTCACAAGTGAGTGAAGTAGAGATATATAAATGGAGAATTAAAGATGTGTGTGATCTGAAAATAAATTGCATAATTTTCTACAGGCCCAGGTGCACTAATTGATTAAAACACTATGGCAGCGGTTCTCAAACTGGGGTCTGGGGACCCCCAGGGGTCCTTGAGAGGGTTCCAGGGGTCTCCAGCAAAATGAGGAATAGTTTAATTTCACTATCATTTAATTCAATAGAAATTATCCCTGTTTGAGGATGTAAAAGAATAGCTAACTATTCTAGTCATATTTCAGTCTCACCACTGTTATCTATCCTTGTACAGTGTAGACGGTTACACAGTTCAATACTAAATCAGCAACAAAAATCTTGACAAACAATAATGCAAAACCAAAATCAAACAATCAAAATGTCACGATTATCAAGAAACCACAGAACTTGAAATAAATCTTCTGCTAGCTAGCTTCCACAAGAATTGGAGAGAAATGTAAAATGTAAAAATAAATCTTCCAATGCAGCTATTCTGAAAAACAGCTGCATTTCAGAACGGTGTAGTTCATCAAGGACCTAATGAAAATCCTCTCTCAGACACATCAGTGCATGTCAGTACTTGCCCTTCTGGCAAGCATAAAAACAGGATCAAATTCAGCCTCACTTAGGGTGCGATCACACTTACAGTTTGTTTTCTTTGATCCAAACCATAGTGGAAAAGGTTACTTTGTTGAAATTTTATATTTGGTTAGTTTAGGTTCACACTGCCCTATTACAACTGAACCAGGGCTTGTAAACAGAAGTATGGTAACCTGTCATCCCACCACATTAGAGATTTAGAGATAAAATAAAATTCCGGTCCCTGTAGCTGTAGCTAAGCATGATGGACTTGTCTACACTCTTTACTGTAGTTTCCCTTCTCTGGTGTTTATAGGCTACCATTTAGGAACACATGAAGACACAGCTGAATATGAGCATCAGTCCAGACTGTGGTTTGCCCTCGCTTCATTTTGTTCTGCTAGGCTTTCCGAGCAGGAGGAACGGCTGGCTCTTAGATGTCAACATCCGTCTCCTTATACCCACAAAACCTTGCATTTTGGGGTCATTCCCTGTAGTTGGTTTGGATTCCGTTCTCACTCTTAATGAACACTTGCATTTTCAGTCATCTCTGTGTCGTTATTTGGTGTTCACCTGAGTTCTTACCTGGCCAAATGAACCAGTAAACACTCCAGAGGTCAAATAAATCGCTTCAAAGATGCTTGGTGTGAATGGGCCCTTTGACAAAGGTATGGCAGGTGCCCACACCTTGCCATACCGACTTGATACCCATGTGCAGTATAGCTCCATATCTTCCTATATAGCCTCTTGGATGGGTCTCGCAGTATAGCCACCATCAAGGATTGATATTGGGGGGAGGGGATCACCGCGGCCCCTTTAAGATATGTTTTGACTCTGCACGTGCTTGCCTTATATGGGAGCAGCAACAAACTGTGACCGTTAGTTACCTCTGTGCTTCTCCTCCGCTCCGCTCCGCATTGAACAGCACTATAAAAGCCTGCTGGAGGAAAAAAAAAGGCAGTTTTGAGAGACGGAGACAGACAACAGCTGAAGACAGTAACGGTAGAGGAGTACAATTCCTTACTTTTTTGTTTACCTTATCCTGGACGAGGGAGTACACTTTATGAGAGGAGAAAGAACGGATATTCGCATTGTTCGGGATAAAGGTGAGTTTTGAGTTTTGTTGTGAATTTTTTCAGGGGGATTTGTGAGTTTCTTTGTTGGGTTAACAGAAGGATGACATACTTCTGTGTCATCATGTTACAGTGAAAAACTTTTTTGATGTCATTGTTTGTCCACATATAATCAACTTGATACTCTCACTTAGGCTTTGTGTATCAATTAAGACTCGAAAATCATTTTTGCTCGAACGCTTCTGTGGCACCCCAATAATTAATCTGAGTTGAATCCTTTTAACGTCGCAAACTTGAAAAATAATTGCAATGTGCTGAATGAACGTGATATGTTAAAAGTGGAATAGTTGCTAAGGTGAAATGACACTAAGTATAGTTCCATTGTTTTGAATGTATTTTGATGTATGCCAGTTGCCTTTTCGACCGTCTGCCGTGCTGGACCAGTGTCAAGCAAGCCAGAATAAAGAGTAGGGCTTCCGGTCCGGGCTTTCAAATTAAAAGCCTCGTCGACGGAGTCTGTTGCAACTGTTTTTGTTGATACAAAGTAGCAAAATTAAGAATAAGACGGAACATGTTTAGTAAAGGGAAATATGTTTGGTGTTATTTTCCCCCTAAAATGCGCTTTTCACAGCATGTAGCCCACCATAGGCCATAGGTTCATGCAAAATGCCACGTATAAAGAGCTGGCAAAAATACACAAAGACACGACTCAAACACAAAACCTATGTTTACCAGCCAACTTAGAAGGATGTCTACTACGTGGAAAAACAATTTTAACTCATAGTAACGACAATATTGTTGTTAAAGGCTGTATAATGGAACTTTAATTTCCTGGTGGCAAGTATTTTCTAGTGACAAATCGTCGGACACTAATTTTGAAGGAAGATTCGTCTTACTTCTGGTCTTATTCTGTCGGGCTTGACGCAGCTGTTGGTCAGCATCGCGAAGCTGAATGCCCGAGAGTAACCCCAGTTCAAAGAGAACAATGAAACACACGCACATACAAGTCAGACAAAGATTTATATCACTCAGTCACATTGACATTGGCACTACTGGGTCGCAGTGAAAAAGATACACACTTACGGTTATGAACTGTATGTTTTATTTCTGTCAGTGAAATGTTTTCTGTGTTTTCTGTTTTTCGACGGCTCTATGGGATTTGTGCTGTTAAATATTCGTTTTTGAACGATGTGCGTGTCTGCAGTGATGTTTCAACGTCGACGAAATGCCTTTGCTGTCTGTTTTCATTCGTGGTTTGACCAAGCAAAATGTGTCTCTTTCATGTTTTCATGATTGCTCATCAAAGCATCGATTATATCCCATCGCCTATCACTCTGAGGGATGAACTGTTATTCGGTGGATAAATTTCCCTTTCGGAATGATCCGTCAAGTGTGTTCAGAAACAATGGACTCAAAGGGCGCATAGTCGAGGAAAAAAACAATCCTGTATGTGGAATATATGATAACACGTGAGTGAAGATTGATGGTAAACAAGTGAAAAATGGCAATATTTATGTGTGCCGCTAGGGGCGCGCTGGCTCTGCACCATTCGGGCTGCACAGCGCTCAGCAGGGGCCCCACTTCAGGGACCTGCTATCCCAACACATGCATTTCCACCTCAGCCTTCCCGTAAAATCAGGGTAATGTAGGCTAAACCCATATAAACAACCGACCTTTTTATTTGCTGAATAGAGTCCCCTTTTTAGGCTGACTAGATCTTTATGATGCTGTGGTTATAGAAAACATCGTAGATAGAAAGTAGTATCAAACTGATGTAAGTTATATATGAAGATTGGGTCTTTTACAGGAAAAAAACATTGTTGTCATGCTGCTTCTCTGAAAATACATTTGATTTTTACCTATCCTGGTGGTTGTTTGTTTGCCTGATGATGATCCCCAACTGGAGATCATGGTTTTACACATCTTTTTTTATTTACATCTAGGCTACATCTCTATCATTTTTTCAATCTTTGGAATTGATGGCAGTGGGAAATCTGTGCATTTTGTGCCAAATGCATTCAAGGTGTAAGTTGTGTACACCGTAGTCCACCCACACATAGAACAGCATTGTAGACAGCAGTACTGGCATACTAGTGATGTTTTTCTCATTCATTTCCCAAGGGTTCAACCATGGAATACATTCAGTGAAATAGGAATGTAGATCCAGCATTTGTGGATGATGAAAGTAGCGGTTTACTTGAAATGACATGCTCTTTCTGGGGGATAAAGCCTGTGTTAGTGATTCTGGCAGTAGCTGGGTCCAAAGGAAAAAAAAAAAAAAAACGGTCTAGGAACCCTCCTGGGTTTCAGGGGTCCTGGTGAAATGATCTTATCTGCTTTAGCAATGTTTTATTTGATGAAATGGTCAGTTATACAGTCAGTGAGTAACTCAACTATATACTGTATGTCTATTGAAATCTTACAGTTCCATTGGTTAAAACAGTGCGTGATGCTCTGTGTGCCAAATGTGCAAATTACCTGCAAATCCTGTTATTTCTCTTTAGGCAAACCTACTGCAGGTATTTAATGGTTAATTATGTGCCGTGAGTAACGCCAGTGAATTGAATGACTCATTCTGTTAGAGAAAGTACATCTGGCAGTACTACAGATAGGGTGCATGGTACACTGTGTGTTAATTGTTTGTCCATCCCAAAGTCCCTGTTTGTCCCCTGTTTTATTGTGACATTGAGTACACTTCAGTGGCATTACTTAATAAGACCAAATTCCGTTTAAAAAAAAAAAAAAAAAGTACTTATACAACATTGTAGATGAGGAAGTGGTATAACTGCTGAGAAGTTGGTATAGAAACACACAAAGAGGCGAAAAAATGCCAGCAGGGGAAATGCTCATCCTTTGTTCCTATAACTCCCTCCAAATCCTAACATTTATTTTGTATTTTTTGGTCTGTCATGATGTTAACCGTGCAGTCTTTAAGATATTTGGCTGTCTCCACTGTCAACAGACTGTAAAATGGGAAGAAGTAACTACTAAGCAATGCTTACAGGCATAAAGTCTGGTTAGTCTTAACCTGCGAGTATCTGGATATGTATCTAGACTGCTGAGGAAGATCACAGTGTTATCCCGATTGAGTTATAGTATATAGCGTAAATCCATGCTAAATTGAATTATTCGTTTTAGCAGGGCAGGGTTTCTTCAACTTTTTCAGCTCACTAGCAAATGGCCAACGACCCATTTTAAGTCCTGTGCCAATTCTTTAAAGACTATTCAACAGGGGAGAAAAGTGTATTCTAACCTCATTATCACTGTGCTGTCATTCCACTCTATACGACCCCCTATCTGCTTTATCCTGTATAATTAGACAGGAAATTCAACAGGATGAACAAGGTGGCTTTGATCAAACCACTGGTGAAAACCCAGTTTTAACCCCAACCTAATCATCCAACCTGTTGTGGAATCGCAGAACTATAGTAACAACTATTATTAGTAATGCTATTTATTTGGCCTTTCTTCAATGATGTGTTAGCACAAAAATGAATAGAAACAAGTACAGATTTTATCAAGGGTGCATTTATTTTCACTATAATACAATTTATACTTTCTTCTGTTAAGTACTGCTCAATACAGAGCTGACATGATTTTCTAACCCCTGACTGACTGACCTGAATTTAACTTTTGATGACTGAGGCGCTGTGGCAAAAAGAAATATAAAAACCCCCCACAGAACTGCAATAAAAAAAATGTTTTGGTCTTCTTTGAGTGATTTGGCATGAAAAGAATGGACTTGGTGGTCTGATCAGTGTCTGTTGCGTAAAACGAGACTGAGCCCGAATCCAAGGACTACTGAATCCACAAACAAATAGAGAGTTGGCATGAAAAAGTGTGCTACCCACGCTGGTTGGCATACATTTTAAGTCAATTTCAAGTTTAAGTATACAAACCCAGTTGTGAAAGGTTGCTTTGCAGACCAGTAGTAGATAAAACAAAATAGAAAAGTGTGAAAGTGTATATAACTGTATCAGGTTACTGGGAGTGAGCGTACCCATGCTGCTAAATCAGTAAAGCAGTTTGATTAGATGGAACAATGTGGATGGCAGGGAACTGAAGTATTGTTAGTTAGTTAGTTAGTTTACTTTATTGTCCTCAAAAAAAAAAGTGTTTTCTCTTAAGTTGTACCTCAAGTGCAGGATATTGTGTTACACTGAGGTGTTTACTGAGGGGGGGATTGTTTTAACGAAGGCCGTACCAACTACTTTCACCCCACATTGAAATTGCTCCACACTCCCACTCATCCTCAGAGTTGAACTACTGCTTAGCTCTGACCTTTGGACAGATGATTTAAAGTGGACCTGCAAGTCTAGCTAGAAGCCTTCTTCTGCCGTTAGTTGCCATCATTTGCTGACTGTCTTTGTGCTGCTGGTTGGGACTGGAACCGTCTTGTTTGACGCAATAGGTGAATCTGTTCTCTTGGCTGCTTTCTCTCAGTAACAATTATGTTTTTCCTGTGGCAATGTATTTTAGTTTTGACTTTTTTTTTTTTTTTTTTTTGGTGCCACTGTTGACAACATGCCAGTTGAGTTATTGGGTAATGCTCACTGTGCTCTTGTTTGCTTTCTGTCCTTGATGATTTTAAGGTTATTCTTCATTTGATTTTATTTAATTGTTATAATTGTTATGATTTGTTCTATGTTTATATATATTTTTTTATTTTTTTCACTGGATTTAGTTTAAATTAATTTGTTTCCTTATACTATTATTATTGTTGTCTTAAGTATTCTCTTATTATTGATTATTTGTATTGTATTGCTTTTTGTGAGGACTAGGAAAGGAAGACTAGCTGTCATTAATTTGCCAGCTAATGGGGATCCTAATAAAACAATAAACAATAAAACATTTGGGAGACTCCGCATGCTTTTAGCCTGTTGTAGCAGCGGGAACTGGACCGCAGAGTTATACTTTGTAAATTTGCACTCACGCTCTTGATTGTCATTTGTCCTTGATGACTTTCTGCTCTGTCTTCACATGGTTTTGGTGGAGCTGGAGCACACTGTTAGATGACTTTGTGAGCCATGTCTTTATTCTGCTGGGACAGAGCTGGACCTTAGCCGATCCTGTTTAATCACTGGCTTGTTGCACACTAGGAAAATTCGGTGACTATGTGAGCCCTTTTTTTTTGCCTGCTGTACATTTGTGAATTTACAGTAGCTGACCCCCTCTCTCTCTCTTTGTCTTGTTTGTTTCACAGTAAGGAGCTGGAGCGTGCTCAGTGAGGTCGGGCAGACGGCGACATGGCAGTCTCCACTCAGCTGGGTTTACTGCTTTGGAAGAACTTCACCTACCGACGGAGACAGACTGTAAGTAGGATGGGTGCTTATCGGTTACTGACTCATAAGTACGATGGAATGGTACGATGACATTTTCAGTTAGCAATTTCAATGCAAAGTTATTTATTTATTTGTTTATCTATTTATTTATTCATTTTTAATTAGTCTCTCCTTCCCTTGTGATTGTTTCTCAGCATTTGTATCTGCTGGAAATGTGGATTATATTCCATGCTTTGTATACTTTATGTGTGTTTGAGATAGAACACAACAAAACAAAACAAAACAAAAGAATGCCTTGACATTTTGGTTTGTTTTTAGTTTGTTATTCTTCTTTACCAGGCACCAACATGTTTCAACATGGCACATTAGCTAAAGGAAAAACAGCTTGTTTCCATTGCTAGCATGCCTTATTCAAACCAGTGGGTGCTGTTGGCCACAACTGACTCATTAGCTTGCGGTTAGCAATGTCCTCTTGTTTGCACTTACCAATGCTAATAATGCATCAAGCAACTTTTTAGGTCAGCCAGTTTTAGAGTAGACAACTGCTTGGCAAAGAAAAAAGCAAAAAAAAAAAAAGCAAAAAAGCAAAATGTAAGGCTGTTATTGGTTCTCCCTGAAAAGCTCGGTCTCAGTAAGATTTTCTATGAGCCCACCATGAATCAGAGGTGACTCTGCCAGTACCACAGTGACTACTCAGAAAAATATTACAAAGGCAGACCGTTGAACTTTTTGCCTTTTACATTTTAATATGCATGGCTCCAATGGGAATGCAACCCACAACAATGGAAATGATGTAATTCACCTCTGAGCCACTTGGGCTGAAAACCATTACAGATTCATTATGAGTGCTGTGAGTCACCATCCAGTGCTGGTTGATGCCCACACACTCAAAATGATGTAAATCGAATTCAGGGCTATAGCATAATACTTCTTTATTGTGAAGGACTCACATTTGCTTGCAATTGATCAGCTTGTTCATCAACAGAAACCCTTCCTCAAAGCAACGGCTGTGGACTGAACTTTAAGTTAAGGCGTATTATTTCCAACAAAGGGATACGATGCCTAGACAGTGTCTATATCCATATCCCCACACTCCATGTTTACCGTACTGGTAAAGGCAGGGACACAGGCAGCTGATGCTGGGAAGCCATATGGAACAGATGGACAAACCCATAGTCCTCTAACCCTACAGAGCTCCCTCTCTGTCTCTCTCTCTTTCTCCTTATTAACCCATATACTTCCCAGACGCATATGGTGGGATTACTGTGTACAATGAACAACAGCTGACCCCCCCCCCCCCCCCCCCCTCACACACACACACACACTCCACACACACACATACAACATGTCGCACAACCCGTGACATGGTAAATGGTACATACAATGACCCAAATTCTACTGCAACAGCGGGGCGGGCGTGCTTTCAAAAAGAGGTTTAGCATGCATTTGCATTTGTGTAAATTTGCTGAGGCCAATATTTTAGCTTCAGGCCTTTTTTTTTTTTTTACTTCTAAAGCAGCAGAGATACCTTAGTTAAAGTGTGAGTATGCAAAAACGGTGAAGCATATGTGAAAACTTTCTGAGATGATTTACAGTAGAGTTTTATGTCCCGAGAGTGTAAAGGCTTCTTTCAGTTGGTTGATTGACCTCTGTCTTCCCTCTCTCCTCTTTTTTTTCTTCCTCTCTCCCTCTCAGATCCAGCTGCTGATCGAGATCGTCTGGCCTCTGTTCATCTTCTTCATCCTGATCTCAGTCCGACTGCACTACCCGCCCTACGAACAGCATGAATGTAAGGAGACAGGGAGGGAGGGAGGGTAGCTAATTTTTCTGTTTTATTGGACACAAGGCTTTCATTCACTTCTAATGGGAGAATACCCTTTCCCTGCTTTTCCCCTACTGTCTTGTGTCCCTGATCGCATTTATCCCTATATTCTGAAATATCCCTAAATTCTGAGTGTTGACGTTGTCTCCAATGATGAGTGCTTCCGTTATTTTACACTTGTCAAAGGGAGCCATACACTTTGGTGGCATGTGCGACCTTTGTTGAAAATTGGCCATTGTAAGTGAACGTGATTGAAGTGGGCCACAGGGCACAGTATGTGTACCCACTTAAAACTCAATCATTCGTTATTACTGTGTGTCCTTGGTGCTGCGCAGTGTGCACCACTGCATGAGTCACACAGATTTCAGCAGACTTGTCCCCTATCTGCCAACTCAAACGACTGTTGTGTACTTAGAAAGTCCAGTGAATGAAACATGCTGAAGATAATCCTTGCCACTTCATGGCAGAAGATATATACTGTGTATGTTTTTTTTTGTCAGGAGGAACCACATTTGGTACCAAAATGTTCAAAATACATGGGCAAAGCACTGAGCCCAAGATGTCAAAAAATGAATTAAATTGTATCAGATTGTGCAGAGAGAGGAGATAATCTCAAGAAAGTTATGAAGGGCTTTTCCCGTCTTTGTCTCTTTTCTTCAATTTGGGATAAAGGGAAGACAGTTATTGATGTCGTTTGTGCGATTTCTTCTGAACAAAATTGGACAGAACAACTTTTTGAGAGCACCAGATGATGAACACAAAAACAAAAGTGATGATATTCTCAAAATAATAATATTGTACACAGGAAAAGACAAGCAATTGATGTAATTTTTCATGATCATTTTCCCAGAATCATTCATTTATTACTACTCTAACTTTTACTATCCTTACTTTTACCTGCCTCTTGGAGCTGATCACACCCCTGATAATTGAACTACTCGGACAAACTGCGTTTTTCTTGGTACTGAAACAGCAGCGCAGTGTTAGGAATTGAAACGTCCTCGGAAATCAACGTTAGTCATCCAAGGTCTCCATGTAGTTGTCACAGAGGGACCTGTTCGATTTGTCAATATTTGTTTGCTCTGTGTGAACATGTGATAGGGCCTTCAGCTCCTGGAAACGGGGATTACAATATCATTTGTCAGCAGTTCTGGTTTCACAAGTCTGACCGCGTTTCAACTCAAGGGTCTCATATTATCTCTGGTTGGAAGCACAGAAAATTAAATCACCAGTTCAAATTAATTTTTTACAGTTCTGGTTAATTCTCAGAAGGAAAAACAAGAAAGGTTATCTTGACACAGTTTTTCAGCAGTTTTTTAATGACTCCGTAGACGGTAAAAGCCCATTCGATTTTCATGTGGTCAACTCATGGAACAAATCAAAATGCCAATTATTGATTTGAAGAAAAAAAATCAATAGAAAGTGATTTGTTCACTCCCTGGTCAGAGATATCGAACCTCCCTCCATCTCCATAATCAAACACATACAGTAAATACCTACGGTGCAATCTCAAGGAGCGTTTGTTTTACCGTCCCTGTCAAGAAACAGGTCAGGTTCCGGGGGGGTGGGGTGTTGGCAGGCGTAAAGGTTGGTGTTATTGGTTTGTACTGCTGCCATATTTCTCTGTGAGCTTGTCAATATAGTTCCCTAACGAGGGCGGTTTACCAGTTCAGCAGGTCAGGTGTGGCATAGTGTAGTAAATTCGGATGGCTTTGGCCGCCTTATTTCATACACTTCCATTATAAGTTATAGGTGATGTACTGTAGATAGCTAGGAAGTCGTTATTGATTGTCTGAGCCTGAAATATGTTTGACAGCATGCATAAAATAAGGCTAATCAATTCCATGGAAGGGATTTCATAAAAGCTGGTGCAGGCATATGCTTGCACACACACACACACACACACACACACACACACACACACACACACATATACACACAAATCAGTCAAGCATGTAATCATTTTGAGATTGTTCACGACCATTTTGTTGACCATGAAACCAGGCCCTGGGACAAAAGCACTGGTGACAAGTGAAACTGTATGTCAAGTCATCCCAACCCAGTAAACCCAGTGACCTCTAAACAAGTGGGTCAACCCCTATCTCTCCATCAATACTTATCTATTCAGTGTGATAGCGATTTTAGCTACCGTAAATTGCAGCAGCAGTAGCAGTGGAGTTGGCTGATAAGTGTTGAGACGGCAGTAAAGATAAAGTCAGGGCTTCATGAAATCGACTCCTACGGCAAAAACTCTGGGCAGGTCAGCCTGGTGGTGATGGTGTGTGTGTGTGTGTGTGTGTGTTGGAAGGGGGCTATAATTAGTTTGCAATCTTATTTTTACATTGTAACAACTCTCTCAGATGCTCTCCAGTAGAAATGTGCCTCGTAGCTAATTTCAGTTGCCCCCCTTAGCGAGTTTGTTCTGCACTGTCCAGCAGCGCTGGTTCTGGGACAGAGGAACTCTCAAGGGTTTAACCAAAAGGCCTCTTTACTGGTGTTACCGTTGTCAACTGGGACACTTATTTACAGACAAGACCTGACAATGGAACACTTCTGAGGGGTCAGGATTGTTTGGTGTAGAGTGCAGTGGGATAACAGTAACCAGTAGTTAATGAGACAAAAACAAAGCCTTTACACAACAAAGACTTTACCCCTCTGATTTACAAGAATGTACATGATGACATGATCCTAGCTTTAAGACTATCTTTAAAAGTTTGTGTGCCCTCTCTTACCTTTTCAGGCCATTTCCCCAACAAGGCCATGCCCTCAGCGGGTACCCTGCCCTGGGTGCAGGGCATCATCTGTAACGCCAACAACCCCTGCTTCCGCTACCCCACTCCCGGAGAGAGCCCCGGGGTGGTGGGAAACTTCAACGATTCTATGTGAGTAACACAGCCTTCATATTTACTCACTGGTCACCCAATGCACTGCTTTGATAGGATCAACTGGTGGTGAAACTGGTTGTCTCTCTCAGCTAATCTGTATCTCTCTGGTCTCTGTGGGTCCCATCAGAATCTCCCGTCTGTTCATGGATGCTAAGAAGATCCTGCTGTACAGTCAGAACGATAAGAGCTTCGAGGGCTATAAGGGACTGTTGAGGGCCCTCAGGAAGCTGCAGAGGAACACTGCTGGTAAGGACACTCCCACTTGGTTTTCACTCGTTTGATTGTGTCCTTGTTCGTTTGGCCATTTGCTACTGATTGATTCATTCATTTTTGCCCTTGTCCACTTGCTCCCTCAAACGGAAAAGAACAATTATTTCATCTATCTATCCATTCATACACACCTGCACACATGGGTTTACTGTGTCAGTAGCTCAGTGCAGCAGCTACTGTGCTTCATATCAGTTGAAGAAAATATTTGGGCTCGTGTGAAATTCTTGTTTTCCGCAGGAATTCGATGGATTATTCTGATTTTGACATAAGCTTCAAATTTGATTTCATTTGGGTTGATAATCTTTTAATCTCTTGCTGAAAACGAAGCAGCTTTTAGTTTTGTTCAGCCCACCAACAATGCAGCTACCTGAAATGGTGCTGTCAATACAAAATGGAGGTTGGGTTAGGGCCATTCATCTCTGTATTTGTCACTTATATCGGATCAGTATGCTAAGAGTATTTTTGCAGTGTAGCGGGACAAATTCCATAAATCTTTAGCTTTCATTTTGCAGACTAGTGTTGAGGGTGTAACCTGCCCCTTCCTTATCACTGCCTGCCAGCTCTGGTGGGGCCCGTCACCCAGAGGCCAGTGGGCGTTGCGCTTCTCTCCCTCTGTCATTTTGTGCCATGGGGTAGAGGTAGAAGACAGGAAAAACGTAGAAAACTGTGCACCACCCTGAAAATCAAGATACAGATCTGGTAGCAAATGGCTATTTAACTTGGTGTGTGTGTCTGCCGAGTTGTAATGCTGCTGCTTCCTGTTTATGGCAACAGATCACACACACACACGCTGCAATCAGATGCGGGCTACCACTGATAACTGTGGCGCACGCTATTGCTATCAATTTTACTTGCATATTTTTACGAGTTATCTGCAATGTCTGTCACATTATTCAAACCGTTAAATTAGTCATGCATTTAAGTGTTGCCTGTAACAGCTGCCAATATACACACATTGTGCATATAGATACAAAACTGGTGAAGATTTGATGCTTTATGATATTTTGATGTGTAGATTATTAGTATTAAGTTTAACGGAGCAACAGTTTGATAGAGGGGGAGAGAGAGACAGTGGGAGGGAGAAAGAGAGACAGAGAGATAGGGAGATAGAGACAAGGGGAGAGAGAGAGAGAGATAGGGGGGGCAGAGAGAGAGAGAGAGAGAGAGAGGGGCCAGTCAGACTGATTCACCATCATGACCTTGGCTGGTTTGGAGCAGAGAAAGGTCATCTTTCTAAAATAACAGCTTGTTGATGTCTCCACCGTGTTGACTCAGTCGAACTCGGGGACCAACCTGAAAATAGTAAAGAGGACGGTGCTGGACAGCAGTTGCTTTTCCTTTGCTTGAATACAAGTCACGCAGACAGACAGACGCTGCGCAAAGATGAGCATTTTCATTTCAATTCCATACCCATTATTCAGACAGGGGACACACTGTGAGCAGGCTGTATTTTTCCAGCCTAGCATGTGCATAAGGGCAACCAGGAAAAAAAGAAAATGCAGAATAAATGCAGGTTAATAAAATATGCAAGGGCATTACAGGCTGCCGCAATAAACAGCAGTGATGTAACGAGTGACCTGTTAATTACTAGAGTGGAATGAATGACTCTAATTAGATATTGTTGTTGTTTTGTTTGGTCTATTTGTTTTGCTAAAGGAACATTTCATTAGATCTGTGATAATAATGAGCCCATCTATTGCTTTAGCTGGTGATGCTGAAGATGTCCTCCTCTTCTTGTGTTAGTAAAGTGGAGGCCAGTGATGGATCTTCATCTTATCTGCTATCTTTGGGTCATTCCAGCTTAATTGCAATGAAAACTTTTTTTTTAACCAGTATTCTTCATTCTTATAAAAAGGCATTTGTGCATCTGTGCACTCCATCACCATTGATTTTTAAATGCACAGCGGTCTAATAAGTGCTCAATCCCATACATACACTGTTCCCTTTTTTTTCCTCAATCCACGTGAGGGAATAAACTGATGTCTGACGGAGAGGGAGGACAGCAATGTGCGATGCGGGAGAAAGTAAACATCACTCCCGCGTGACGCTATAGGAAAAAGCTCCCTGTGCTGTACAGCATGGAGCAGCGTGGATCAGCAGAGAGCGGAGCCCGTCACGTGTCGGTTAATAATTCAGCGATCGACGGGGTCAGCGAATGAGCTTTGCGGAGACAAGAAAGGGGGATTGGGAGGGCGGGGGTCAAAGGGAGACGTGAGCTTATCGCCAATACAGCAGATAGATGGATAACTAGACAAATCACAGAGGATATAGGTTTTTTTTTTAAAGAGCACATCTAATGCATTTCTGCTTTATTAGATAATACGTGGTGCAGAATGACAGAGCAGATAGAAGAAAGAAGGAGAATCAACAGACAAAATGTCAAACTGAGACAAAAAGAGGATGGAGGAAGGATTGATATTTTAAGAACAGATTCGCAAAGGTGTGATGCTCAAAGATGAATCTTTTTATGTGCCACAGGTTTTTCTTTTTTTCTCCTTTCTCCTGTCTTTTCACAAGAGCGAGGCTGAAAGGGGATTTGCATAATAGAGGAGAACATTTTACATTTTTAGCCTTTCACCAACTTGACATTTCATCTGGCTGGCTGCTTGAAAAGACTCCATTTGATTCAGACACTTGATGCGTCTGAGCCCGCTCTTTCAAAATGGAGGCTTCTGAAACATACTGCACTGTCCTGTTTTCTTGAATGCACACAATGCACACAAGTTTGCATCGACACACACACACACACACACACACACACACACACTCTCACACACTCAATCCAACAAGTTCTTTTCCCTCTGATTCTCTGCAAGAAAACACTGTTGAGCAGCGCACCCATCGCACAGCCATTTTGTAGGCCGTTTTCTCTAGTGCCAAACTGTGTGTGGCAGCCATCTTAAGTTTACCAGGCTGTTGTTCTGTTGCCAGGCTATGGCAGAGCAGGGAAAATGTTGTTCCATAATGATCGCAGCCTGCTTGTGGACTAGTTTGCCCAGTGCTGAGGCTGGTTGCTGGTTGAGGTGTGTGGTGTAATTACTGTTTTAAACTGGATACACTATCACCACCACCAGAAGCGTGTATAGACTTGTGTAGCAATAAGTCCAGCTTCTCCCTTTTACCCAGTTGGCACGAACACTGGCAGGACACACACACACACACACACACACACACACACACACACTCAGATTAGGTCTGCCACTTCGTTCATGGTCTAACTTCAACAAACTCTCTGGCCAGGGTAATGGAGGGGATTTAGTCCACTTAGGTAGTGCAAATACAGACACACACACACGCATACACACACACACACACACAAACAAAGGCAGATAAGATAAAATACAGGAAGGTGCTTGCAGACCTTTGCCAGACTTTCCATTTTAACCGAGGTAAGGTGTAACCTAACTTGCTCCCGTGTTCTACCATCCAATCCCTTCTATCCTCAAGGGCCCTCGGCTGCAATGCACCATGGGAGCCGTAGTTTCCTGCAGGGAGGCTGATTAGACCTCATTAGCACTCCCCGGTTGTTCACCCCTGAGGCCTGGGGTCACACACACACACACACGCGCGCACAGAAAGGCGCAGGTGCACAATTATACACAGGAATGCACAGAGGCCCACGGAGAGAGAGTGTGTGTGTATGTGTGTGTGTGTGTGTGAGCACACGTAGAAACACACAGATGCTTACAAAAATATTATATACACTAGTGCACAGTGGTGAAGACACCGGACATGCTCTCTCTCTCGCTCTCTCTCTCTCGCACACACACACACAGACACACTGTTCTCTTTCACTTCCTCCCAAGGGATGTTCAGTTCAGCAAAGTGTTTCCTGTTTGTGTGTGTGTGTGTGTGTGTGTGTGTGTGTGTGTGTGTGTCTTGTGTCATCTGATAGCTGTAATAGATGGAGAGCAGAGGTAGAGGTTCACTGGAGGAGAAGATTCTGAAAAAGTAAATCATCTAAATACGGTCATTAGAGATTTTATTTTTTCACCATGCAGTGACAGGTTTCTTTATGCTGCAGCAGGGTTAGTAATATGCAACACATACTGTATTTTCATATATCTTAATAATTAGTTTCCTTTTTCTTATTCTGCCCATTTACAATTTCAGAACTTCCATTAGCAGCGTTTAATTTGGCGTCTCAAACCCGCAGAGAGTAGAGTAGAGCAGAGTAGAGTAGAGCAGAGTAGATTAGGTTTGAGTATAGTTTATCAGATTAGGTTAGAGTACATTAGATCAGATTAGAGCATTAGAGTAGATTAGAGTGGAGTGGAGTAGATTAGAGTAGAACAGAGTAGACTGGAGTAGAGTCGATTAGAGCAGAATAGAACAGAATAGAGCTCTTCAGGGCAAAATAATAATCGTGATGCATCAGGTCACGCCAACATCACAACATGCACTTACACAACAGACACAGAGAAGTTTGTTCATAAACAAAATAACAGTCCGGGGGCTGCGGCGGCTATTCCTGTTCGCTTTGCATGATTCCTCTCAGCAAGTTTCACTTAGTTCTCTGGAGTTTGAGAGTGAGAGAGGCAGAGAGAGAGAGAGAGAAAGAAAGACAGGTCGGCCAGTATCTGGACCAAAGTGGAATGCCCTATAGTAACCTTGGCTGAGTGCAAAACTCAGAGCTGAAAAGAGCAGTCTCTGTGTGTGTGCGTGTGTGTGTGTGTGTGTGTGTGTGTGTGTGTGTGTGTGTGTGTGTGCGCTTGTGACCACAGACTCAAACTAGTTTCAGAAATGGTTTGACTTCCTTGGAATGCAGCAAAAGTACAATACGCTCTCAGAGCAGAGAGGGCAGCGTGTGTGTGTGTGTGTGTGTGTGTGTGTGTGTGTGTGTGTCTGTGTGTGTGTGGATGGACTCAAGTGACAAGCTTTGACATCTTAGGTCATCAGTGTCCAGTAAAATCATTTGATTTGGGATTAGTGATTCAGTTTAATGATATATTTTTCTGTTCTTGGTTTCCGTCCAGCACTTCTTGGCTTTGCAAAGTTATTCATACATGAACATACGATTATAGCTGCTGTATAGCTGGGAACCTTGTTGTATGCCCCAGTAAATGTGTGCAATCAGTGGCATGAACATAACCTAGTAAACTTCTTAGTCTTTTTAATGGGATTTCTGCCTCCCAGAGTGGATTTAATGGTTTAGTGGTCTGTCTTTCTCTGTGTTGCAGGTTTCAAGCTGAAGGACTTTTTGAGGGACAACGAGACTCTCTCCCACTTCCTGCACCACAACGCCTCCCTTCCTCATCACGCTCTGAGGCAGATAGTGGAGGCTGACGTCAACCTGGAGAAGGTACATTGACTCAATATTACAATTGCTAAGCGTTTTCCAATAAAAACCCTGTCATATATGGTCATGTTCGAGAAAGAAATACACAATCCACATCGAAATGTCTCAAAGTTTAAAAACCCCTCCCCTCCATCCACAGTCCCCCTTCATAAATGGAGTGGATTTAATGGGTGAAACCAATAAGGGATCGTAGCTTTAATCTAGGTGTTCCATAGTAGTTTTTACACTCTGTATATGCCGTGATATCTAATACAAAAAAGGGAATGCCCTTTCAAGCATATTCATATTTGAATGCAGGGTATTACAGGTGGACTGCTCATATTGCAGCAGCATCAAAGCAGACTACAGCACAGTATTATAGAGTATACAGTGTTTTCTTTTTTTTCTTTTTTGTCCATTCACAGTCATCATGCTCTCCGGCCCACAGCGGCTTGTGCATAAATCCAATGACCTTGGCTTGACAGTGTCTGTTTGGGCCACAGGATCTGCTGTGGCACAGCTAAGCCCTTAACACCCAGCAGGAAAATCACTGTGGGTGGATAGAGGGTGGGGGGTGGGGGGTGGGATGGTAGTGGGTGTTGGGCAACAAAACACCCTCTCCCCTCTCTCCGTTCCCCATCCTTTTTCCCCGCAAAAACCCGATTCTGCTTCTCATTTTCATTTCCTTTTTCTTTTTTAACTCCAGAGGATTCATTTTCTCCTCATTTTCTCTCCCTCACCTCTCCGTCTCCTCCGCCATCTTAACCCGATTCTTCTGTTTTTCATCGTTTCTATCACCTTCGCTCATACTTTTGTTTGCCTTTGCCTGCGCATCGATCCTTTTCCAGCTGACGTGCTGATCTATTTCACGGCAGGATTCTCTCCTCCTCCTCCTCCTCCTCCTCCTCCTCTTCCATTCGCATCACTCTTTCGGTTGGAGGACGGGAGTCACGTGGCGGCTACTCTTCCCTCCTCCCTCCACCCTTCCCCCGTTTCCCCTCACGTGCAGAGAGAGAGGGGCTCACACACACTCACAAACACACACAAACACGTAACACCTGGTAGTTCTATTCTGTCTATATTCTTCTATTCTGATCCGATCTGTCTCTCTCTTTATCTCTGTCATTCTCTCCTTCTGTCTATATATAGTCCTCTTTCCTATATGGTATAAGAAGCCACAAGGCTGTCCATATGATGTGGACACAGTCAGCATATAAATGATGAGAAATTTTGTTAATAGGGACCAGTAAATGTAAAGGTTCAGTAACATTTGTCATTAGCTCCGTGATTATATTCCAGCATTATGAGACACATGAAAACAAACACAACAAATACATGAACACAAAAATCTCCCAGAGGAAAAAATATGAATTCTCTATCGGACGATTAGTATGATTCCCAATCCCCCAATCTCTCACTGTGTACCGCTGTAAGCCCTGATGTTTTTCCAATGAAAAGATTACCAGCTGTGAATGTGTGTGTGTGTTTGTGTATGTATGTAGTCTGGCTGATAAACAGACATGATGACATAAGACTGACTGGTCAAGGACATTTAGAGGATGAGGCAGAGCGTACTCCCCCTGCGCTCTCTAATTGTTTCTCTCTCTCTCTCTCTCTCTCTCTCTCTCTCTCTCTCTCTCTCTCTCTCTCTCTCTCTCTCTCTCTCCCCCTCTGTCTCTCTCTATCTCTTTGTTTTTTGCCATCCTTCTCTCTCTGTCCTCTGTCTCAAGAACATCTTGACACTGTCAGAGAAAACAGAGCCTCTGTCCAGTCCTGAATGCTCTGATGTGTCAGAAAAGGACACTTTGTTATTCCGCCTCCCTGCCCGCAGCTGTGTGTGTGTGTGTGTGTGTGTGTGTGTGTGTGTGTGTGTGTGTGTGTGTGTGTGTGTGTGTTTGTGTGTTCCTCAGGGAGCAGAAATCCTCAGGAGGGTATAGCTCATGGTTAATGTTTAACCCTAACCCTATTTTTGAGAAAGAAATGTGAGGTGTATTCTGAAGAAATGAAAAAGAAAAGATAATATTGTTACAAAAAAACACAATTTATTACAGCCAGAGGAATCTCTTGGAATTGAGTTTTATTGGATGTCAATGCTTGTCAAAGACTTTTATCTAAGATGTCCTTGGCAAGGCGCAGCTTTGGCGTTCTTCACATTCCCTTCCCTCTTGATAGCGCAGAGAATATCTTTCTCTAAGCATCATTGTTTTGTTATTACAGTGAGTTTTTGGAATCAAACTCTTCTGGGACGAGCCATAACCAAAAGTTTCAAGAACGACCAGTAAGGGAACTGGGTGTTGAGACGTGACGTGCAAAGCGTGTCCCTGTGGCCAAACTCGCCATGTATTGACGCAATATCACTTAACCAGGCAGTCTTTGACACAGAGACTGTTTTTCAAGCATTAAGTCAAAACACTCCCCTATATCTTTGTATTACACTTGATGAGCACGTTTGCCAAAGCACCGGCTCTGAGGTGTTTTAATGAATTCTCCTCTTAATGAGTAACTAATATCAACTATGACATTTATATTTGACATGTTAGGCATTTTAGCGAGCACAAGATAAAAGTTAGGATCGGGCTTCCTTATGGTTTTGTGGGAGAGGTTGCTGTATGACAATGTCATGAGTCAGACTCAAATCCCACAACTTCACCAGCACATGGTATGAGCATCAGTCATTTTTTCCACCAGAGTCACATTGATACAACATTTGAACCAAACTAGGTCATGGTCAGACAAACCTAGACGTTTTTTCTCTCATGTTTTGTCCTCACAAAATACCTTACACCCAGCCAAGAGACTGGGATGTGCTTACATTATTCTCTACTTTATCCGAACCCCTATCTGAAGTGTTTTACCTGCGCTGCTATTATAAAATACCCTAAAATACCCCTGTATTGTCTGACCCGCCATCTTGTGTTTCTTCTCTCCCCCTCTAATCTCTCTCTCTCCCTCTCCAGGTCCTGACTAAAGGTTTCGGCTTCCACCTCAGAGACCTCTGCAACGCCACGTCCCTGGAAGAGTTCGTCCACATCGCCGACAGCAACGTGTCCCAACTCACGCAGGAGATCATCTGCAACTCCTCCAGTGATTGGCTGGACAAGGCCCAGAGCCACTTTCTGTCCAACTTGGACTTCCTCAAACCCATACGGGTGAGTCTGTCTGTCAAAAGTTGAGTTACTGTCTGGGTATGGTTTCTGGAAAATTAGGTTTTACCTAACCTATCTATGTCTGTTGACATCCTGTGAGTCAATCAGTCATCCCGGAAATCCAGGTCAAGCTGACATTTTCACTCCCATATTGCATAATTTTCTTGACACATTTCACCAGGACAGGACCAGTAGACTAAACCCAGATCACATTCCCTTCCTGTTTGACCCAGAACCAAACATTTCATTGTATCATCATGGACCACTTCCCACATCCCCTCACCCTGTGCCTGTTGCCTTACTGTTACTGCCAGGAAAGCATCAGGCTTGGCAGAGTCAGCAGATCTTTGGGTGTCCTCCAAGAAGTTGAAAATGGTGTTGACTTGAGAAAATGGCGCTGTAAAGTAGCTCCCCCAAACCAGGTCGTCCGTGCTAGTAAGGGATCTGTCTTAACACATATTTCTGTCAGAAATCCCAATGTTTATTATCCCACTCGGGGGACGGTCATCTGGCAACAACAGCGTGTCTGTTCAGAGTTGACAGGCAGAAACATTTGGGGACCATGGCTATTATCTGCTTCCAACACTGTATTCCTTTCAGCGACTCCGGTGTTTACAGAATATTTCACAGATGAGTTGAATAATCAGACACTGCTCCCATTTAGAACGACCGCATTCTTATACAATATGAGCGGGAATATCATGCACAAGCACACACGCGCGCACACACACACGCGCGCACAAGGGAACACGCACGCACATCCACATGATGGACGGCTGCCTCTACAGTTCATAGACTTGTTGTGATTGCCTTTTCAAGTCTCACTGCAGTGCCTAGACAATGGGAGCCATTGACTCTGACACTAATGTTATGTGACAAGAGACAAAGGGAGCTAGGAAATCGCTGCCCGTACAGCTCTGCTGGTTTGGACGGCCCAAGTCAGACCCCCATATTAATCGCACAAAAGTTCACTCCCGATCCCTCACCCCCGCTGCTCTCTACCAAACCACCTCCTCTCCTCCTTCCATCACTCTTTCCCCTTTTCGCACCTCTTCTCATCCTCTCTCCTCCCTTTGTCCCGCGTCACCTCTCCCCTGACTTTAATAACTCCTGTACACCCCCCCCCCCAACACCCTACCCCCTTCCCATAAAACTTCTGACCTACATGTGAGTCACGATGGTGAATGTTGGCAAGAGGTGAGCAGAACATTGTGTTCAGTCTTTACAGTGTGGAGAGGGAGAAACAGATAAGGGAAGAGAAGGGTATTCTAAGGTCATTACTTTTATAAAATATGTATAGTCATTGTGTTTGTTAGCCAGAAGCTTTGAACTCGCTGTTTTGCTATTGAAGAGATAAGAGAAACCAGTCAACTGTCTCTCTGCCTGTGAATTAAATCAGCTTTAATCAACGTTTCTGGCTCATTGTGGAGCTGATTCACCCAATAAAACATCTTGTTCTTTTTAGCAAATTAATTGCAAAATATTGACAAATTCAGATGTAAGAATGGAAATTCCTGCTTGAAATTAAATTGGGTAAAAAGGGAGGTCAAAAACTCTTGCACAAGTCAACTTTCACTGCTATTACCAATCTGTGTGTATGTGTTGAGGTTGTGGAGGTGGGGTGGTGGGGGAGTGAGTGAAAAGAGAGAAGAAGAAGAAGAAGAAGAAGAAGAAGAAGAAGAAGAAGAAGAAGAAGAAGAAGAAAAAGAAGAAGAAGAAGGGAAAAGAGACAGAGAGAAAAACAAGCAAGCAAATGAGAGAGAAAGAGAGAGAGAATGTGTTAGAAAGCCATCTCTTTCCTAGAGGGCTGTTCTGTCTTTAGCAACACCTGTGCTTTGTCAAGTGTTGGACATTCCAGCAGCTGACAGCTTAGTGTGATAGACGTGAACACACACACACACACACACACACACACACACACACACACACACACACACAGGAGTCTGACTGACAGGAACATGGAAGGTCAAAGCCACTTTGACCTGTCGTTCTTTCTCAGCTCCCCTCACCTCCCTCACCTTTGACCCCGCTGTCCTTTCTCTTCCTTCCTTCTGTCCCACCTCTCTTTCTGCTTCATCTTTTCTCCCATCTCGCCTCGCTCTGTCTCTGTGTGAAGTTAAAGACGAGATGAAATGAAAAATGCCTTTTTAACCCTTTTAGATCACATCCCCGGTCATACTGTGCACCTATTTAACAATATATGCCAAAAAAAATACCCAAAATCAATTTCATTGTATTCTTATATCAAAATTCAATCATGTTTTCTTCCTGTAAAACAAAATATGCCATGTGCTTACGTAAGCATGCCCGTAACTAATTTCAACCAATAATATCATGACATCCACCCATCAATCAATCTTCAACTTTTAGCGCACAGAGCTAAGATTCATTAGTTAGCTAGCTAGCAGCAGCACGGTACTTCGGTGTGTCTTCGGGTGTTATGACACGCCCACTTTTCAACGTTCAAATCAAATTCCTCCCAACGTTATGTCCCGCCTGTCTTTCCTGTTTCACTCGGAAATACGTCACGATACGGAAGTTAGATACTCTCCAAATGCCGTTTCATCTCGACTTTAAGGTACGTTCAGTGATGATCCTCTAATGGCTCTCTCTCTCTAACAGAAGGATGTGAGGTCGGATCCCAAGGTCGTCCAGGAGGTCTCGGCCGCAACTGATAGTCTTCTGGAGAGCCTGGGTGCACTGGCCGTGGAGGTATGTATAACCCCACCACACACACACACACACACACACATACACACATCACACATCACACAAACCACACACGTTAATACACATACAAACAGGACTACTCAAGTATTTGTTTCCAAAGTTCACTCTTCAATGCTAATGTTTCCGAATAAAATCAATCTCTTTCTTACTAGAATCAGTAGAATCTCACTGAAGTTATTTCACACACACACACACACACACACACACACACACACTTGAAGCCAAACAAAGCACATTCTGCCCCACACATAACACCTGCTTCTGCTCGAAATGCCTTCCTGCATAAAGGTGACAGATCACACCATTACAGCCAATGTCAGAAACACGACCATGGCTCCCATTTCTCCCACTTGGACCCATTATAAATAATTGCTTTAAGCAAAAGCTAAATGTCACAGAAGAAAAAACAGTTTTGAGTACCAATGCTTACGGCTTGGAATTTTTTCCTCTCTGTCAAAGAGCTTAGATAAGAGGAAATAGTTTAGATTCTGAAATGTTTCCGTTGTTTATTATGATAGAAACAGTAGCAGAGGAGTCGTAGTCAGCCAACATATTTGCACTGTCTGCAATGTCTCACACTTAACACACACACAGGAAACTATGCGCATACACGTGCGCACAGGAAATGAACACACACACACACACACACACACATGCCTGGTCTAAGCTAATGTAACTCAATATCAGCGGAATGTAGCGAGAAAGGAGAGAAGCAGCAGTCAGTGACTTAGCAGAGACTAGAGAGGTACAGTAGATCCTGCTGTCACCAGACTGCACACACACACACACACACACACACTCACCCCAATCCCCAACCCCCATTACAACCCCTGTTCTGAAGCGTCTGCGCTGCCGAGTTGGCGAAATATAACGCCTCAGCTGTGTGTGAGTGTGTGTGTGTGAGATGCCGTTTGCCATACGCTGTCCATCTAAGCAGCTGTGTGTCATATCAATTTTGCTTTGCTTGGTACTGTGCGAGGAGCAAATGATTAATGAGCATGAACACATGAAGTATGTAATATGACAAAATATCACATTTTAACTCTCACTGGTGAATTCACTTGTAGAACATTTACTAATCACTGATTAAAGCATTGCTAACAGAGGTTAATCAATCAAATCACTTCTCTTGAGCATGTATTATTTTGTCTCAAGCAGATTATGTTGGTTTTCTTGGCCAGTTGGTAGATGAGGTATGAGGCTGGCAGAAATGAGAAATGAACTTATGTAACCTCTAACTGCCAAGCGAGTAATTATCTGTGGTATCAGAACACAGCCTGGGTTCCAATCCAGGGCTTATCACTGTTGGTGGGCAAAAACCAACCGTGATAATCTATTTCCAAAGTGTCAGTTTTTCAGGAGTGAAGAAACGACTCGTTTTCACATGGGTTCACTTGTTTTAAGAAATATAAGATGTAAAGATTCAATACTAGATTAAATGACTAGATAGGATGGGCATTTTTAGTGTTGAAGTTCACCAGGCAAAGTTTCAATTCAAGTAAGAAAAAGAAAACACCAAACAACATTGCAGTTATTTCATAATAGTCTCATTAGAAACGAGTTGAGGTGTATTTGTTCCGTGTATTGTTTGCCCTAAGCTGCTTTGGTAAGCTATGCATGATAAGAAATAGGTGTGAGCCTGGCATGGTGGAGGAATGAACTATAGTAACCGGCTCTTTGGCACATTGGCAAACTGCAGCCGATAGGTGTATGCAAAATGAAAGGTCACACATCTTTGTCCATTTATGCTTGTCAATAGTGTTAAACAGCCATCCACAGTCCAGTGCATTATTGTTGTTAGATCCTAATCACTCGCAGTATTTCCCTTAACCCTTCTGTCTGTCTGTAAGCAGATTATGTTGTTCAGCTCAGGAGGCTGGCAGAGAGGAGATTTCAGCTCTAATAATCTGGACTCCCGCTCATTCCCAGGCTATTACAACAACTTATCCAAAGGCCTTCATTAAGTTCAGTGGTAAATGAGAGAAAAGTGGTCATTAATGTCTAATTTTAGAGCGGCAACACACTGGCTGCAAGTGTCCGCGAACTCTAGTAACCTCCCCTCACAGGGCAAAACAGTCATCTACTCTACATGTTCTTTTCCAATTTGTTTATGCTGATTTTGCTTCTCGGAATCATAAGTAACATTTATCTTCTTTGTATTGTTTGCCGTAAGCAGCTTAAGCAGTTGCTAAGCAAAGTGCGAGGCGGGGAGAGTGTAAATAAACTCTAGTAACCTCCGCTCCAAAACCCGATCACTAGCATCATGGAGAAATCTACAACCTGATATCCGCACGGCAGATCGATGCACGCCTCTAAACTCAGCATCTTCTATTAGTTGTCAGATACATTTACAGTTTGCTAGGTCATGATACACAGTTCTATTATTTTATCCTTTTCAGCTGCAATAAATACTTCACCCTCCTTTATAGTCAACTGTAAGGCTCTTCTTACATGCTAATTATAAATATTCTACAGTATACAAGCTCTGTATTGCTTTAGCTTGAGCAGATTGTGTTGATTACTTAATAGAATAGGTGTTACACTGGCAGAGAGATGTGAACTCTAGTAACCTCCACACAAACTCATTCTACTGAAAGTATAATAATCTAGTCAGAGCCTGGTTTAGATGCACTTTAAATCTATGATTTGGTGATAAGAATGTATTATTGGCCCTGAGCTGCTGGGCTTGAATAGCTCCGAGGCTAGCAGAGTGGAAATGTGAACTCTAGTAACCTCCATACAAGCTCCGCCACACGAGGTTATTCTGGGACGAGCCGCCTCGCCTCGCCTCGCCTGCCAGCCTGTGTGTGTGTGTGTGTGTGTGTGTGTGCGTGTGTGTGTGTGTGTGTTACTCACCTAGTCACCCCTGTTAACATGGAAGTCTTGCCTCTAGGGGAATGGCACACATACCGACTTAAACCACACACACACTCTTTTTTGGCAGGCAGAGCCAGATGCACCTCTGGGTGATACCAAGCAAGCAAGGAGACACGCACTTTACTGTCAGGCAGAGGTAGATCATCATCAGAGGGTCATATCAGACAAGCAACACACACACACAAACACACACACAACACCTAATCTAATAACACCCAAATGAGCAGACATCGGTCCTTGTGTGTGTGAGCGTTTGACGCCAGAACAGAACAGAAGTGCGAAGACGGCAATCGAGGTTTCTGTCGGTCATTGCTCTGTTTTCACAGCTACTGTAGCCCTCGGCAATGGAAATGAGAGAAGAAGTCACACACATTTACAAGTACATATGTATGTGTACACACTCACACACAGACACACACACACACACACACTAAGACCTATTTAATGCATAAATGCACACAGACACGTACACATTACAAACACCCACACAAAGACCTAGATATGCATCCAGTCTGTGCAAACACAACATGTGCACGCGCATGTACACACACACACATACACGCGCACGTGCGTGCTCTATCACACCTAGTTCTTTGTGTGTGAGAGAGCAGGAAAGCATATGACAATTTCATGTGGTTTTAAGCTCAGCTGCAAACTAACCTCACACAGAGTGATCTGAGGGTGTGTGTGTGTGTGTGTGTGTGTGTGTGTGATCTGAGAAGCAACAGTTCACTCAGGCTCACTTTCTCTTTGTTGGAAAACAGTGTTGAATCTCTTGTTGCCGGGCAGAACAAGGCCGTGAGAAAACAGAGAAAATGAGAATTAGGTGAAAGCGTATACTCTGACTCGCTGTGGATAGAAAAAAACCCATTTCACTGGAAATAACACAGAGAAGACAGAGATAAATGTGACTTCATCTGAGAAAGACGGATGGTTTTAGCAATAAAATGGCCAAATGTGATGAACTGTGTGTGTGCATGGTGTCATGATGAGAACACATAGTTAAAATGTAACCTTAAAAGGGGGAAATATGAGACGTTTTGTGTTGTACCTGCATCTGTGTGCAGGTGTGTGTTTGTCTGAGTCTCTGTCTATGTGTGTGTGTGTGTGCTCGTTGACATTTGTCAGTATAATAGTCAGCTACTTGCGTAGTCTGCAGAGGCTCGCCTATTAGAGGAACGACCGATAGTAACCTCTCTTTGTTCTCTCGCCTTCCTCCCCCCTCTTCTCATTTCCACCTCCCGTTCTGTTACAAGCTTTCTCACACACAGACGAGCAGCATAGCTAATATACTTTCTCTTTCTTTCTTCTTCTTTCTGAAACACAATCTCCCTCTTCTTCCACCCTTTCTTTGTTTTACGCCCTAAGACAAAAATCCCTCCTTTCATTCTCGCCCGATCACGAGTTGATGACACAAGTATGTGCCGTTGACCAGTTTGGAGACTTTAATAGGGAACTTGTGGTGACTTGTCACTTGACCTGTAGTAACCCCTGTGCGAACCGGAGTGAACTCCCTGCTCTCAGAGCCTGCAGCCTGACGTAATGTTGCACATGACTGTTGATATAACATCAAGGAAGCAGGTGTCGGGAGCTGTTTTGTTTTTTGATAATGATAAGCAAGGAGGCAGAATTTTATGTTTCAGTAGCTGTTTTCATCCATATGTCAAGCAAATTTTAAGCAAACTTTTGAAATGGTGCAAAAACTTAAATTAAAACAAAGTAGGTGTGTGTCCGTCAACTGGGTTGAAGCAAATTAACAGGCTTCCTGAACATCAGAAAAAACGGGAGAAAAATGGAAAGCCTTTCAAGACTCGATTAAGTTTTATCAAGTTGTTATTGTTACTTAGTATCAGTTAATGTTGGCCATATTTCATCTGAAGATGGAAACAAAGAAATACACTTGCCACACATTTGGCCACACATTTTAGTGCATTAGTTAATGGCCATACAACCACGATGGAGACTTACATTCTGTAATTCCATACATCTTAATTTAAAAAATATACTTGAATGGAAACACTGCTATTGTTTAGTACTATTTCACAAATAAAGAGACAATTGGGATTTTATCTGTAATTTCTGACGACGCCACTAAAGAATACTGGACCATAGAAGGATTGTTAATAATGGCTGAGAGCAGCGGTGTAGGAGTTTTGTATTATGATATGAAACAAGAGAGCAGTACTGTACTGCCTCCAGCAGTATTGTTGGACAAAGACACAGTTGCACACAGTGGCGACTTGCAAAGTACTTGTTCAACTTTTTGAATACTGGGCTATATGATTATTGATAAGAAAAGGTAATGAATGAATGGAATGAGAGGAAAAAAGAGAAGAAAAAAACGAGAAAGGACGAGAGACAACAGGGAGTGTTTCGATAATAAGACAGAGGACGTTTTTGGAGAATTTGGGTTTTAACGACCAAGAAAAGTGCAGCATCATGTTTCTTTTTTACTCATAGAGCAGTGGTGTGTTTTTAAAGCGTCAGACTGGGTGTTACATGTTATCTGGCCTCCCATGTTAGAGGGACATGCAAATGCACACACACACACACACACACACACACACAGGGAGGGAGATAGTGCAGAGAACAGCAGCTAAATTTATCTTGGTCAGGCAGGCGACTAAGAACTAAGTGTTTCCCCCCTGCAGCACAACACTTGGAAGAATCAGCTTGGAATACCACTCATAGTGCAGACGACAACCTTTAATAGCTTCAAACCTAGAGCTTCATACACACACACACAACCACACACACACACACACACACACACACACACACACTTCATGTAAACGGTCTCATATGCTGCCTGTTATGATAGATGATATGAACTTACAGATGTACACACATACAGCATACACGCTTTCTCACACGTCTCACATGTTGTGATATATGACACTTGTGAGCTTCCCTAGAGGACATGTACAGAGCAAGTGTGAACATTGGTGTGATGACACATGGGGCAGATATGACATACATTCAGCACACACACATACAGCACAGAGAGGCCAGACAGAGATGTTGATATCATTCAGAACTCGTTTTGCAGACATGGATCTGCTTAAGGTGGGACTGAAATGTTTTTTTTTAGAGATCTCCTTTAGAACAGTATTCTTAATCCATGTTGCTTAAACCTCCTGTATTCATAAATGACACGACAAAAGACATTACCCAACCCCACATCCTAGAATTTGACTGTATGAATGTTTTAAGGCTATTTACCATCCCACAAGCGCTTGTATAAGGAGATATGAACAGCCAGCATTATGCTAATATCTTTATGTGTGCAACACACACAACACAACAAGCACAACACCTAAGTAAATCAACATTAAAAAAGTAGATGTTTTGATTTCTCTCTTGGACGATTTGTATGATTCTCAATCCCACAATCGCTCACTCTGTCCTGCTGTAAGCCCTGATGTTTTTCCAATGAAAAGATTACCAGCTATGAATTTGTGTGCGTGTGTGTTTGTGTGTGTCCGTATTCCCCTGGCTTACCAGTATGAAGACTTGGAAGGAGATACCTATGGCTATCCACCAAACCAACGTTATGCTAACATTTCTGTGTATGTTTGTGTGTGTCTCCCCCTCAGCTCGCCAGTATGAAGAGCTGGAAGGATATGCGTAAGGAGATCCAGTATCTGACTGCCAACGCCACGGGCTCTCCTAACCAGATGTACCAGGCCGTGTCGCGTATCGTCTGCGGACACCCCGAGGGAGGCGGCCTCAAGATCAAGTCTCTCAACTGGTACGAAGACAACAACTACAAGGCCCTGTTCGGAAACCACGGCAACGACAGCGACAGCGAGCCCGTCTCCGTTTACGACAACTCCTCCAGTGAGTATCCAAAGCTATCGGATCCCATGGATCTCCTTACTTTGACTTTTATCAGATTTATCGATCAAAGGTGATCGAACTGCTAATTCTCAAGTTTACCCTGCGCATGACATTAAAAAGACCTGATGGTGCGATTGCCTATCCATTACTGGAAAATGTACAATAAAAAGCAACATTAATTTTATCTTTATTGTCCCACATTATCTTTATTGTCACACTTTATTCTCCCACTTCACTTAATCAGAATTATATATCACTGGGACGACAATTTTAAACAGGCAAGCTGACTTTCAGCTGCAATTTCCACATTTCAAACTGCTAATTTTCATTGCATGTTGTAAAAAAGCCTCTTAAATAATTAAAAAGATCAAATGATGCCATAAAAGCAAAATTTACATTCACATTATCTTTTATTGTCCCACCAGGAGATATCTTAGTTGCAGGCAGAGTTGAAAACACCACAATACACAGAACCACATCAAACCATGACACAGTACAACAAAACATCTCAGCAATAGACTACTGTACACTTTATAAGTCTTCACCATAGGAGAGAGAGAGGGCTCATGCTTCAGAGTGGCTGTGTATTCATTGGGGTTTACCTTGCTCTCCCTGTCCAGCTCCCTACTGTAACAACATGATGCGGAGCCTGGAGTCCAGCCCCGTTTCCAGGATGATCTGGAGAGCTCTGAAGCCTCTGCTGATGGGGAAGATCCTCTACACCCCGGATACCCCGGCAACACAGAGGATCATCCATGAGGTACAGCGGCCCTTTCTCATGTCAACAACTACCCAACAGAAACACATCAGGCCACTGGGCTGCCATTATATGAGACTGACGTCCCTCTGTGTGTGTGTGTGTGTGTGTGTGTGTGTGTTCCAGGTGAATAAGACCTTCCAGGAGCTGGGTGTGCTGAGGGACCTAGGAGGGATGTGGGAGGAGATGAGGCCCAAAGTCTGGAACTTCATGGAGAGCAGCGAGGAGATGGACTTAGTTAGGGTGAGTGGGCCACACTGATACACACACACACACCTACACATGAACACATTCACCTTGTGTATGTATACACATGCTTAGTGTACCTACAGGTGTGAGCATGTAGCCACAGGAAGATACAAACTCACACATACACACAGACAGAGAGACAAAAAGATGGATCTGATCACTTAATTCTAGCTGCTACCTTCATCGTTTTGTGAAATCAGGACCTAAATATCTTTCTGATATCAGTTCAAAACAGTTTCCAATGCTGTTTTAATATGATTTTTTACCTTGGCATAATATCATATTGTGAAAATGACATTTAACTTGGCCACCTCTTGTACATTGCTGTCCATTAAATGCTTACTGGAAGGCGCCTGAGGTAAAGAATAAATCAAATCAAATTTATTTACAGACCACATTTCTTTCAATGATGCAACCCACAGTGCAAACATGATTAAAAAAACATCAAAAAGCAACCACATCTCTTACTGAGAATAAAGTCACATAAGGTTCAAATCTGTGGGCAATAAAATGCCCTTTAGTGACAACCAGCATAGCGAGCAACCCTTCCCTTCAAAGGAAAGCATGACATTGGCACAACAAACACCAAAGTAACTTGCTATCGGGAAAACCCGTCCTCAGCATGGGAACTAATAATGTTCATGTTAGATAATGTCCCCCCCCCACATACACACACACACACACACACACACACACACACACACACACACAGATATCAGAGCTGTGCACTCCATAATGTTCCTGTCCCTGTCTAGATGGGAGTTTAAAGATAGTAATCTGTGCGTCTCCATGACTAGAGTATAATTATGTGTCTGACGTGACTCGCCAAAGGGAGGACCGTCCGGTTTCTAAAGCTAGGGGTCGGCACCCAGAATTGGTCATGGCCTTACGTCTGTGGGGGCGGAAGCGACAGTAACAAGTCTGAATGAGCCTGGATCCCACAACAAGACGCTACGTTTCGCTCATGCGAGACAGTACATGTTGATGGATTTGGTCCAGTGGTTCCAGGGGGATCCACCAGGTAGACGGCGATGGAGACAGAGGACAGAGGCAGACGCAGACCGATTAAATTAAACATCAATACTCTAGTGTTTTTCTGGCACTTGCTTAGAAATCAATCTGTTGTACTGGCTGGTGCCTTTTTTTGTGTAAACACGGAGGAGAGAGAGACAGAAAATCAGACCGACTGATAAACACACAGATATTTCCACTGCGAGGGACAAAGAGAGTTTCCTTCAAGCATGTCGTCATAAAACTTAATTGATTAAAACGAAGCATGAAGGAATCCCAAATGTGGCATAAATAAATTATGGGTCTGGCAACAGTCCGAACGCTTAAACCAAAACAAGACTTGACCTCAGACAAACCATTTTTCTCTAGTTCTGATCACATCAAAGCATAGAGAAGCACAGACAGACATACAAAGTGCTTGTTTTCTACTACAGTCCACACAGTACCAGCAGTCCTGTGTAGCTTAATGGGTAGAGAATGACAGCCATGATAAATAATTATGCTTATTTACCATAAAGCTTTTCAGATGAAAGTGTCGACCAAATGGCATATGCTTCATAACATGGCTTTTCTTGGCTAGAATGACTTTCTTCCACATCTCCAGCTTCCCCATGTAGATCACATGAGCACCACTTCCACCTAGTGGTCAAAAGTGAATTTGAACAATAACTTTACTTTGAAGGTATTTGCCGACACACAGGCCTCCGTATCATAATTGTTAAATTCATTTTGAAAACTTGGCTGTAGAAACATAAACTTTAAAGCCCTATTCAGTTTTGTTTTTTACCTTGTTCTGCTGATATGTTTTGAAAGTAGCACGGTATATAATTCTCATCTGTTGTTGTGGTATTGTGGTGAGAAGCCTCCAGCTACATTCCTATCATGAATTAAACCAAACTGTCTGGTTTTAGCCTGCGTCTGTCATAAAATAGTCTGCTTCTTATGGGAACCTGGATAATGGCTGAGATAATGGAGATAATGGATTTGTAAGGAGCCTGAGGGCCAAAAGGGAATAGGAAGCTCAAAAGGACAGTAAAATAGGGCACAGACAACATCAACAAATGCACACACACACACACACACACTCACACACACACACACACAGACAATCCAGAGCTAATAAGGTCACAAAACTAAACAAACCTAAAGGCATACAGCGATTATACAACAGTTTGTTTTTTACTGTTCTTTGACCTACATTTTAGACTTTATAGCTGGAAAGAAAGCAGGTTAACAAGGATTTATTATTATTATTTATGTGACAGTTAGGACATGAACTGCGTGACACTTGCAAATGTTTGGAGTGTATATGTGTATCCTCTTATATATTGTGCATTTGCCCTTTCATGATACTTAACAATACCATACACTTTCATTCATTTTTCCCAATATAATTTTTCCATCTCCTTCGTATTGCAGACCCTGCTGCAGAATAACGCCAGCGCTGCGTTCCTCAACGCCCAGCTCAGCGGGACGGAGTGGCAAGTGTCGGACGTGTCGGACTTCCTGTCCAAGACCTCGGAGGACCAGAGGCCCGCAGGATCCGCCTACACCTGGAGAGACGTCTTCAACGAGACCGACCAGGCCATACAGACTATCTCGCGCTTTATGGAGGTGAGTGCCAACAGTCGGGAAGTAAGGAAAATAACATCCTTGTTTTCAGGGACAGCGCCGTTAAACCCATATCTGCACGGATCTTAAGTTGTTTCCGTCACACAACTGTTACGCAATCGTTTCCATTCAGGTCAAGATGCAAACTTACTGGGAAATTTAGGTCAGCATGTTAGGTCGCATCTTCTGTTGGTTTTTAATGCACCGTCAACTGCATCCACATCCCAGCATTGTTATGAAAAGCCTTGAAGTCAAATGTTCCTTCCCTTGGCCTCAGCAAATCGAATCATCGCCATGCCGACTGTGTCAGCGCTCCCTGTCTGTCTGTATTGGGTCAGTATGCCAAAAGCAAGCTTTAGGTAAAAACAGCAACCCCAAACATAAACAACAACTCCAGCCAAATATTAAAGCTCTAATGAATGGGGAATTGTTTCCATATTTATCTGTGCCAGGAATTTCCTCATCGAGGTTACTATAACACAAAATAAACATCAGTTTAATGTTAAATGTGATCAAATGTCCTTGTGATGTACCTCTGATGTATTGTAATCTTCATGATCAGATTACCTAAATAGTCATGATATTTCCCGCAACACTGATGACGCAAAAGATAAGTTCATCTTAGTTGATCTTCTAACCATAATAACATAATAATGACATTATGGGTTTGAATGCAGCTCATGACCTCAGTCGTCTCCTATGTGTCCTCCATCTAATGTGTATAATCTAATAAAAAAGCAAAAATACAATAAGAGTCTTTTAAAAAGCGGATCTTCTAAACCCTGAGTCGAGGTCAATTAGGCATCCATGTCACACAAACATTAAACCCAGTGAACTGTCCTTGAGAATACCTGTAGCTAGCAACACTTATCGCCGCAGATAACCCGCTGACCCACTGCCTCAAAACCGCTCACATTTTATGGAGATCATATAAAGCCGTGTAAACCGATGATTCTCACGCTGAAAAGTGTGCCATGGCCTTACAGGACCCTGAAGAATGTCACGCCTATAGCATTAGGGGTGGCTTTATGGCTTTATGAACTCAGTGGCTTCTCACACATTCAGTATGTGGGGATGTGGTACAAGCCAGCTTATGTCAGTTAAGTATATTTCTATGTGAGAGGCTAATCCTCAAGAAATCACTTGAGAAATCCTGATGTGGTTACTCAATGTTTATCCAGGGTATATGATTTTTTGTAACAGGTTATGGAGTTCACAGATATTTGCTGGAACAATAACAAGAATTGTGAGGAAAGCACATGATTCTTAGAGCAGGACTTCACTTTTTTGGTGATTTGTGCTGTGTGTAAGAGTTGCTCAGTTGATGTGGAGCTGTCAAGTATCTGTCACCCAAAATAAGATCCAGGCTAATTTTCTAAACCAGGGCAGCTTCAAAACAAGTCACAACAAATTGCTAACACATTTTATACATGAACTTATATGAAACCAACTTCTTTCCTGGTCAGACTCCTATCAAAAGATGTCAAGAACGTTCTCTTTCTCTGTCCCTTTCCCACCCAGTGCGTGAACCTAGACAAGCTGGAGCCGGTAGCTAATGAGGAGCGATTGGTCAACAAGTCCATGGGTCTCCTTGACAACCAGAAGTTCTGGGCGGGAATCGTGTTTCCCGACATCGCCCACAGCAACAGCACTGATCTGCCTCCCAACGTCAACTATAAGATCCGCATGGACATCGATAACGTGGAGAGGACCAACAAGATTAAGGATGGGTAAGGGACTTTTTTTGAACAGGACGTTCTTGTTGTATGTACTTGTTGCGGGACACATGCATAATGGGGACCTTCTGTCTTGTCCGCCACTGTACAGTGTTCTTAGCTTTGAATAGCAGTTTCTTACAGATTTAACCCTAACTCCTGGTCTTGTATTGTAGGTACTGGGACCCTGGTCCTAGGGCGGACCCCTTCGAAGACCTGCGGTACATCTGGGGAGGGTTTTCCTACCTGCAGGACGTCATCGAGCAAGGAATCATCAGAGCCATCACCGGCACCAAAGAGAAGACTGGCATCTACATTCAGCAGATGCCCTACCCCTGCTATGTTGATGACATGTAAGTGACCACTGTGGGAAAAAAAAGTGTTTTAGATGGATGGTTGAGTGGTTGGATGGATGGGTAGAGAGAGACAGAGACGCTGCTGCAGATGTCATGTTGTATAGCAAAAACTCATGTTTCTTTCCCTCTCTGGTCTCTCTCTTTTTCTGCAGTTTCCTGCGGGTGATGAGTCGATCCATGCCTCTCTTCATGACGCTGGCGTGGATGTACTCGGTGGCCATCATCATCAAGGGCGTGGTGTACGAGAAGGAGGCGCGGCTCAAGGAGACCATGAGGATCATGGGATTGGACAACGGCATCCTGTGGCTCAGCTGGTTCATCAGCAGCTTGATCCCGCTGCTGATCAGCGCTGGCTTGTTGGTGCTCATACTGAAGGTGGGTGTGGGACAAAGACACATATATGTATGTACTACTCTTTATTAGTGTTTCATAGGGCTGAATCCAGGCAACCATTTAACTTTCTCTCTCTCTATCCCTCTGCTCAGATGGGCAACCTGTTGCCCTACAGTGACCCGGGCGTGGTGTTTCTCTTCCTGGGATCCTTCGCCGTGGTGACCATCATGCAGTGTTTCCTCATCAGCACCCTGTTCTCCCGCGCCAACCTGGCAGCGGCCTGCGGCGGCATCATCTACTTCACGCTATACCTGCCCTACGTGCTGTGTGTCGCCTGGCAAGACTACGTGGGCTTCGGGGCTAAAGTCGTAGTGGTGTGTGGAGAGCATTTACAAATACTCAGAGACCAGACCAGTATTTGAGAGTGATAAGCCTCATGAAAAATAATGAAAGAATCTTGAGATCAAGAAAAATACACAAATTAAGTGCCATAATAAAAAGGTGCAGTGGAAGTAATCAAATAAAATGCTATTTTCACTGCACCAAGCACCTCTTTGTTATGCCACTTTATGGTTTTCTTGATCTGATTTTTGAGCCGAGAAGGATAATTAACACAAGAGGGAAATCACAGATTGATTGTGGTTACACGCTTTAATTCAGTCCAGCATAATTGAATTCATAAGAAACATAACTAACCACAAGCACAGTAAAAATCAATCATATGCTACGCTTCTACATCTACAAATCTGCTGTCATGTTTTTTTTCTCTCCACTAACCTCTGGCTTCTCTCTCCTCTCGCCCTCCCTCAGAGCCTGCTGTCCCCTGTGGCTTTTGGGTTTGGCTGTGAGTACTTTGCCCTGTTTGAGGAGCAGGGGGTGGGCATCCAGTGGTCCAACCTGCTGGCCAGCCCTCTGGAGGAAGACAGCTACAACCTGACCACCTCCATCTGCCTCATGCTGTTTGACGCTGTGCTCTACGGAATAATGACCTGGTACATCGAAGCCGTATTCCCTGGTGAGTCGTGGACGATGTTTATGGCAGTTGAACCAGAATCACTAGTGTGAAGCTAAACAGTTGCAGTCACTTAAATAGCTCGAGATTTGATCTTACCTCAATGTGCTCCAAGAAAAAGGATCAGATCTGTGCTAACATGTCTCTCTATTTTCTGCACTTCATTGGGCTGCAACTTGATGAATTATGAGTTATTTTTAGGATGATATTATGGTGTACAGTAATGAAAAATCTCACTCCCCTCCAGGCCAGTATGGGATCCCCAGATCTTGGTATTTCCCCTTCACTAAGACCTACTGGTGTGGAGAGAAGGAGAACAAGAACCTCTCCACCCCTCTGGGAAAGAAGGGCAACGCTGAAGGTACAAATCATGAATGTCTAATGGCCCTTTTTGGGTTAGAGATTTGTTCGCATCAGAGAAATTCCAACTAAGGCACAGAATTAACAGCGCATAGCCTCCAGTATTTCCCCCTTGTTGTTAGACCGGTCAGTTCAGAAGTTTAAAGTGCAGACAGAGGTACTACAACGCTTCCTTGGACTGGTTATCTCAACCTTTTCTTGGTTCTCGGTTCATTGCATTGCTGAGTTGCTGTATTTCTTGTCTCTTTGTGCAGCGGTGTGTATTGAGGAGGAGCCGTCCCACATCGAGCCGGGTGTGTACATCAAGAACCTGGTGAAGGTCTACAGCCATGGCAACAAGCTGGCTGTAGACGGGCTGAGCCTGGGATTCTACGAAGGACAGATCACCTCCTTCCTGGGCCACAACGGAGCTGGCAAGACCACAACTATGTAAGATAATATACATATTACATCTATGCCTATAGTACTTAGTTGTCATATAAAATGGGTTTGCCTGGATTGAGTTAAGCTAAACCTTGTGGTTGAAAATAGTTGGGGGAACTTAAAGGTTTATTGAACTTAGATGGTGATTGGTAACTGTGTTTCTTCCTGGTTCCTGATAGGTCAATTCTGACGGGGTTGTTCCCGCCCACCTCTGGTACAGCCTACATCCTTGGTAAGGACATCCGCACTGAACTCAGCACCATCCGGCAGAACCTGGGCGTCTGTCCCCAGCACAACGTACTTTTCAGCATGTACGTATCCAATTATCACTTAGGTAGTTTCTACATAGTTTAGTATTTGTTATTTCTGTCATTTCAGCTGGTACTTGGTAGTTGAGGAACGCTCATAGTTTAAGCCTTGATTGATAATTGTGTGATGTATTGATTTGGCGTGACCCAGGCTGACAGTGGAGGAGCACATCTGGTTCTACGCTCGTCTGAAGGGCCTGTCGGAGGACAAGGTCAAGTCCGAGATGGAGCAGATCGTGAACGACATTGGACTGCCTCACAAACGGCAGTCCCGCACCAGCACCCTGTCCGGTCAGTTTGACTTTGACTTTTTCCCGGACACCATCACCATTTTCAATGTAAACCGTTCCACTGTCTCTTCCGTGTGGATTTAAAAGGGAAAGGGACCTATCTGACTTTCTGACCCTCTTGTATTTTTAGGAGGCATGCAGAGAAAGCTGTCGGTGGCCCTGGCCTTCGTTGGGGGGTCAAAGGTCGTGATCCTGGATGAACCTACTGCCGGGGTTGATCCCTATGCACGCAGGGGCATCTGGGACCTGCTGCTCAAATACAGACAAGGTAGAAAATAGAATATAAATAAGAATATAGCAAAAGGTTATATAAACAAGAGCAACTGACAGTTCAACACTAGATACGCATGAGTGAAAAGTCTGTGTCTGTCTGTCCCTCTCTCAGGCCGTACCATCATCCTGTCCACCCACCACATGGACGAGGCCGACATCCTGGGCGACCGCATCGCCATCATTTCCCACGGCAAGCTGTGCTGCGTCGGCTCCTCTCTCTTCCTGAAGACCCAGCTGGGGACGGGCTACTACCTGACCCTGGTCAAGAGAGACTACGACCTGACACTCCAGTCCTGCAGGAACTCCGCCAGCACCGTCTCCTACAGCAAGAAGACCGAGAAGGTAAGAGAAATGTAAAGGGAAACACTGTGCGTGTGTTGTTGAAGAGATAAAAGAGAAACACTTTGCGTCTCTTTCTCTCTTTGTAATAGCTTTGAAAAAGAGCGGTCTATCATGTTTCCTTCTGCCATACTGTCTTCAAAAGCAAGGAGGGGCAGAAATACAATGAAACCTTTTTTTCTTGCGATATTTTAGAGTTTAATTGGTAAGAGAGAAAGGGAAATTGTTGAGCTTTTTTTTAAGCAAGATAGAAAGGTACTTTGAGTCGGTCAACAAGGGTTTTGTAGCAGGATGAAAGGAGTTATTTTATCCAGTCGTTTTTGTTGTTAACGTGTTGACCTTATGTTTCCTTTTTCTCAGGAGGACAGCGTATCAGAGAGCAGTTCTGACGCCGGTCTGGGCAGCGAACCGGAGAGCGAAACCACCACGATCGGTAAGAAATGTAAAATATGTGAAATACGTAAGATGGACATTTTTATTCCCTCTCATCAACCTCTCTCTCTCTCTTCCCTCCAGACGTGTCCCTCATCTCCAACGTGATCTTCAAGCACGTCCCCGAGGCTCGTCTGGTGGAGGACCTGGGCCACGAGCTCACCTACGTCCTGCCCTACCAGTCGGCCAAAGACGGCGCCTTCGTGGAGCTCTTCCACGAGATCGACGACCGACTCACCGACCTGGGCATCTCCAGCTACGGAATATCTGATACCACCCTGGAGGAGGTAAGGAGCAGTACAGAGCTTACCCAACTGTTTAGTCTGGCAGAAATCTTTTTAGTCTGTCCTAAATTCATCATAACCATCATAGTAATCATCATAGTAAGTTATGTGAGGATGGTGGTTGTAATTGCCAAAAATGATGATCACCAACTGGCACAAAAAAAGCACAAACCCATTGCAGTATTAGATGTTTCATGGATAGACCATTGAATGGGATGTTTGATTTAATCTGGTCTCTTACATCTCTGCAGATTTTCCTGAAAGTTGCTGAGGACAGCGGAGTGGACGCTGCTGAGCTCTCAGGTGAGATTTATGGCAACAACACAGTAATCAAATGTATTTTGGGGATCAGAATGTCAGGGATCAGAAGCCAGAGGGTTTACAGTGGGTTCACATGAAACAGAAATAACTCATCTTAACTTGTCGAGTTGTCCTGTGGCCGCAGATGGAGTGGTGCCGACCAGGACTCGCCGCCGCCATGCGTTTGGAGACCACCAGAGCTGCCTGAAGCCCTTCACTGAGGACGACAACTTCGATTTCAACGACTCTGAAGGTGACCCAGGTAGAACTGCACTAACATAAAAGTTTAGGTGTTTATTTTATTTTATTTAACCTTTATTTAACCAGGCAAGTCATTAAGAACAAATTCTTATTTACAATGGCGGCCTGGCAAAAGGCAAAGCCTCTTGAGGGAGGGGGGTAGGGGCTAAAAAGAAATATCAAAAATTAAAAGACAGCAGCACACATCCAAACATTTCCAACTCACCACTACTTACATAAAATCACAACAAGCATTACGTGTTACAACAAGCATTACATAAATGACATACGGTCTATGTCAGATTACATAAGGCTAGATTTACACAGTCACTTAAAATCAGATTTTTAACTGTTTCTCGGCTTTCTAAAGGGGTAAAAGTCACATTTCATGCAGTTGAAACCTTGTTTAAAGAGCCATGAGAAAACCAGATTTGTGTTACAAGCATAAAACATCTGATGCTTCGTGTCTGCATGAATGCAGTCTCAGGCAACCATATGTTACTGCAAACTCCTTTTTGTCTCATTAACAATTTATTATGATTATCCAACACTGTCAAAACGTCAGGACACTTACTCATCATGTTGTATAATCCGCTGTAAGCTTACTCTTGCCTCTCCTGGTCTCTCTGTGCAGAATCCCGTGAGACAGACTGGCTGGGCGGTGCGGACGGTAAAGGTTCCTACCAGGTCAAAGGCTGGAGTCTGAAGAGACAGCAGTTTGTTGCTTTGCTCTGGAAACGATTCCTCTACGCCCGGCGCTCCAGGAAAGGCTTCTTCGCTCAGGTATACTGATGCTGTACTTTCATATGTATGTATGTACAGAGGTAGCCACTGTAGAAGTCCTTCTGTCTTGAATCCATCCTACCCTTTGGTTTGGAAAGTTAAAACGTAACCACAGATCTAGGTGTGTCTTAGCAAAACTATTTCCACGTACATTTTTGGGAAACAATTTTTGATCCTCTGTTGGCCCACACAGTTAAAAAAAATAAGCATGATGTTATTTTCCAGATCGTTCTCCCGGCTGTGTTTGTGTGTATTGCCCTGGTGTTCAGCCTGATTGTTCCTCCGTTTGGAAAATACCCGAGTCTGGCCCTGCATCCCGGCATGTACGAAGAACAGTTTACCTTCATCAGGTAAGATATCTATCTATCTGTCTATCTATCTATGTAGAAGAAATAATTTGCATTGTCTGCTGACCCCTGCGCTGCTCCCACTGAATCTGACGGTGTGGCTGCTAGCATAAGAGTTTGTAAACGTCTATTACTTGAAGTGTCCAGATGATTAGACTTCATTGACATGTAGCTTGTCATTGACTCTTAACATAATGACAAGCACCTCTGCACCTCTTGTTTCTACTAGATTACTGCAGATCTGTGTAATATTAAAAGGTAATTGGGTGTCTGTCTCTTCGCAGTAACGACGCACCCGAGGACGCTCACACCAACAAATTACTGGGAGCTCTGACTGAAAACCCAGGATTCGGAACACGCTGCATGGAGGGACAACCCATACCGTGAGTGTTTTTTAAAATGTTATTATCTCTGGAAAAAGAAATAAAACTTAACAGTATCAGCATTCATAAAAATACAAATATAGGCTTACAAACAATCCTACTTTTCGTAAAAACACAAATACAGTTGGAAGATGTGAAAGTGTGAGTTTCGTGTTTAATTTGATCGTTTTCGGTGAAAATGTAATTTATACTATTTTAACAATTTGACATTGATGTGATTGTAATTCTCTCTCATCTCAGCTCTCTGTCTCTTTCCCTCATCGTCATCATCAGTATCTAAAATAGCTTGTGTCTGTCTGTTCCAGTGAAGCTCCCTGTACATCGGTAGAGGACGAGTGGTCGGTGCCGGAGATCTCTCAGAGTGTGACGGACTTGTTCGCCACAGGGAACTGGACCATGCAGAATCCCTCTCCGCTGTGCGAGTGCAGCTGCGAGGGACGCAAGAAGATGCTGCCAGAGTGTCCGGCCGGCGCCGGGGGGCTGCCACCGCCACAGGTTAGGGACACACACACACACACACACAGATGAAAGGACGAACAAATGATCAGACGGAGATCGATGCATAGTCTGAAATGAAAAAACTCTCAATGTAATTCACCTTAAATCGTGTTAAAAACATGAACGTTACTTTCATAAATATGAAGTAAACATTCCACACAAACTGAAATGAAAGGATTCAAACAAAAATATGGGGAAAACTAACACTATCCTGAAACTAGAATACTTAAAAAAAAAAACTAACCAATGATTTGTCTGTGTGTATATCCAGGTGAAAATCAGTGAAACAGACACTCTGCAGAACCTGACTGGCAGAAACATCTCCGACTATCTGGTCAAAACCTACGCTCAGATCATCGGCAAGAGGTAACGCTCACATCAACAACACATCTATTTTCTATGCAGTGTTTTGTCTGCGTATTTGAAACCACGTTTCAAATTTCTGCTTCATTGTATCACTCTTTCTCCCCTCACAGCTTGAACAACAAGATTTGGGTCAACGAGTTCAGGTACATTTTCAGACATTATCCAGCTTCAGCTTATTTGTGCTTTATCAATATTGAACTGAATGTCTTTTTTTCCACTGTGTCCTTCTTTGATATTAAAATGAGTTTGCTTTATACAGATATGGTGGATTCTCATTGGGCACCAGGAGCTCTCAGTTCCTCCCGCACAGCGATGACGTTGACGATGCGATCGCTCAGCTCCGGAGACGCTTCCGTCTGGAGAGAGTAAGACAATTACCTTACATACATCATGTCATACTGCAGTATACTGTCTAAAGAAGCTTACTGTATATGCAAACCATGTTAGTTTACCCATGCACTAAACAAGTCTCTCTCTCTCTCTCTCACTCTCTCTCTCTCTCTCCACCTCGCCCACCCTCCAGGGAACTGCAGCTGACCGTTTCTTTCGCAGTCTATCCAGTTTCGTCCAAGGACTGGACACCAAAAATAACGTCAAGGTTCGCAGACACACAGCACACACACACACACACACTCGTTATACAGCTGCACATGGCTCTGCAGGTTATCTCAATGCTTTCTCACCAGTTCTGCCATCAATGTGACTGTTATACCCACCTGATATGCCTCACTCATTCCATTCGGACTGTAATTTGATTGCATAGTAATTACTTAGTTTCTGCTTTGTCGCAGATTAAACGCTCACACGGTTTCAACAACTCCACACTACCCATGACCCTACCTTTCTTGTTTTTTTCTGTTTGTTTGCTTTTCCCTATTCCTCACTTACATATCTTCCTCTTTATTTATATGCTTGACCTTTGTGGCATTCAGCTTGCCAGTAAGCTGCTGATGTTCTAATTTACCTCCGGTGTGCATGTGTATTTTCAGCTTAGAGAAAGTAAAATCTCACATCTCTCTCTATCTCCAGATCTGGTTTAACAACAAAGGCTGGCACAGCATCGGTTCCTTCCTCAACGTGATGAACAACGGCATCCTGCGGGCCAGTCTGCCGGCCGACAAGGACCCCAGCAAGTTTGGCATCACCGCCTTCAACCACCCGCTCAACCTCACCAAGGAGCAGCTGTCGCAGGTCGCACTGTGAGTGTTAACGATTTTTTTGTTTTGAACCAAATTTGACCAAAGGTACCACTTCCCAGAGCCTGGCTTGTTTATTCAGCCTCATTAATGCAGCAAAAAAAGCTGTTTTCATGTTTCTGCCTTTCTACTTTATCCTCATCATCCCCTCTCTCCCCAGTATGACGACGTCGGTGGACGTGCTGGTGTCCATCTGCGTGATCTTCGCCATGTCCTTCGTCCCGGCCAGCTTCGTGGTCTTCCTCATCCAGGAGAGGGTGAACAAGGCCAAGCACATGCAGTTCATCAGCGGAGTGCAGCCCTTCCTCTACTGGCTGGCCAACTTCGTCTGGGACATGGTAAGACGCCGCCATCCCACTTTCAGGGAATTTCCACACCTCATTATTGTGGCATTTTGTTTTACCGAGCTGCATTCTCCTCCTCCTCCCTCACAGTGTAACTACATCGTCCCGGCCACGCTGGTCATCATCATCTTCATGTGTTTCCAACAAGACGCCTACGTCTCCTCTACCAATCTGCCCGTGCTGGCCTTACTGCTACTGCTCTACGGGTGAGTTAGACACACGCCTTTTATTTGTTTCTTTATTTCTTTCTTCTTCACTTTCTTCTCTTCTTCTCTAACCTCTTTTCGTCTCGTGTTGTCTTTGTGTCTCCCTCCAGCTGGTCTATCACCCCTCTGATGTACCCAGCCTCGTTCTTCTTCAAGATCCCCAGCACCGCCTACGTGGTTCTGACCAGCGTCAACATCCTCATAGGAATCAACGGCAGCGTCTCCACGTTCGTCCTGGAGCTGTTTGGAAGCAATGTAAATAAACTCTAATCAAACTGTCTGAATGAGTTTAAAGTGGTAATTCTGTAGTTAAATTGTCCCTCACTTTCATGGGAGTAGATATATCTAATGAGGAAGTGGCAGCATTTAAATGAATGATTTTACTGACTTCACTTGTCTGTTTCAGGAGATTGGCGGCATCAACGACATCCTGAAGAACGTGTTCCTCATCTTCCCTCACTTCTGTCTGGGGAGAGGACTGATCGACATGGTGAAGAACCAGGCCATGGCCGACGCTCTGGAGAGGTTTGGTAAGTACAATAGTCTCTCCACTCTCCCTCGCTTAACAGCTATCACTGAAGTGCCAAAACAAACTGGGCTTGTCACTGCTTATAAAATATTCCGAATGTTTTTCTAAATGTCTGTTCTCTGGTTCTGGCCGTGGTTCTGTAGGTGAAAACCGGTTCCGTTCCCCTCTGGCCTGGGACATGGTGGGGAAGAATCTGTTCGCTATGGCAGTAGAGGGCGTGGTCTTCTTCTGCATCACCGTCCTCATCCAATACCGCTTCTGCATCAAGGCCAGGTGGGTGGGACCTGCTTTCTGAACCTAGGGTCCTTCTGGAATACTGAAGCCCGTCACATGATTTTGCCTTGAGAGTGACCTGTCCTCCCTGTCCCGTGTGCGATTTCCCAGGTCGTCCAGCAGCCATCTGAAGCCCATCGGAGAGGAGGACGAGGACGTGGCCAGAGAGCGACAGAGGATCCTGAGTGGAGCAGGACAGTCGGACATCCTGGAGCTCAGGCAGCTCACCAAGGTCTACAAGCGCAAACAGAAGCCGGCGGTGGACCGGCTGTGTGTTGGCATCCCCCCCGGAGAGGTGAGATAGAGACATCTTACCCCTGTTACTCCACACATGACTGTCCAGACCACCTGGAAAAGACATGCTCTTTTCTACATATAAACAGTGAATTTCAGTATTTCATTTTACCTTGTCCCCTTAAGTTTTACACTCATAATTCCTTTTTTATCAGTTGTCTGGCCCCTGTGGCTCTAACCCTTGCAAAACCTATTATTGTTGCTTGTAATGTTAGCATTCCAGGAATATAGACCATGTCACTCATTGCAACTTGCTCTTAGAAGGTCAGCTAAATGTCTAAAATGTAAATGCAGTCCTCCCACCATCGCCCCGATGTAAAAATCTGCGACTTTACCTTGAGTGGGAGCGCTTCCACGACCCCCAAAAAAAAATGTCTTCCTGGTTTGTTCATATTAACACCATAGAGCTAAATATCAGTTAAGATATGTTCTAATGAGCAACTTAGAGCACCAATCTTAACGATTCAACAACACTCACAGACTCTCAGATTATCATTGTAAAGTCAACATGGTCTTTCTTTCTCTGTAGTGCTTTGGTTTGCTGGGAGTGAATGGAGCAGGGAAAACCAGCACCTTTAAAATGCTGACAGGAGACTCTGTGGTCACCAGTGGGGAGGCCTACCTGGCTGGCAAGAGGTGAGACACATCAAAAAATATACAACATAAAAGTATCTATCTAATCATTTATAATAGTTTTCATAATTAATATCTGGCCTTAAAATGTAGTAGAACCCCATGAAGGTCAAGTTAATCAGAAAAATCTATTTGTTTGTACAAGTTCAAGTTCAAGTTCAAACAATACCTTAAAACAAGGCAGATCACCACACTACTATCAAGATAATGACACTTTAAGAACATTCTTGAAACAAGTTGACTTGCATTTGGAGTGGAATTATCTCCTTTCACTAAATTAAGACTAGATTAAGATGGATATTTTTTGCCATTTATAGTGCTTTCTATGAAACTTACCCCCCCAATGTGTGTCTCTCTGTGTCTCTCTCTCTCCAGTGTTAATACAGAGATAGATGAGGTGCATCAGAACATGGGCTACTGTCCCCAGTTTGACGCCATCAACGACCTGCTGACCGGCAGAGAACACCTCGAGTTTTACGCCATCCTGAGAGGAGTGCCTGAGAAGGAAGTCTGTGAGGTGAGGACACACACACACACACACACACACGGGTGCATAGGTGCAGAACAAACATACCATGCAGTACAGAAGAAAAACATAATCTTGCACAGACTTCATGGGTATTGAGGTCTGGCACTATTATATTCATAACCATTCCCGTCCTGTCCACTAGGTGGCAGAGTGGGGCATCCGTAAACTGGGGCTGGTGAAGTATGTGGACAAGGCAGCAGGCAGCTACAGTGGAGGAAACATGAGGAAACTGTCCACCGCTATGGCTCTCATAGGAGGACCGCCTGTTGTCTTTCTGGTGAGTAAGACGCATCCAACACACACACACACACACACACACACACATTTGAATGATTTGGCATAAAGCATGGCAGCAGGATGGCCCACTGGTTACAGAGACTGTCATACCTGAGGACTCTGGATTCTGCATTCTACATTATATATTCTACCAGCAGTTGAGTCATATTTGTTGTTTTATGTTGACAGGATGAACCGACAACAGGCATGGACCCTAAGGCGCGCCGGGCCCTGTGGAACGCCATCCTGAGCATCATCAAAGAGGGACGATCTGTAGTCCTCACCTCCCACAGGTTAGACCGGGACCAGATTTCTATCCTACCAGGATTCATGCTAGACGGCTGTTAATTTGTGTTTTTTTTCCCTGACATGACTAACCTAATCCTGGTGTATTTTTTCCTCAGCATGGAGGAGTGTGAGGCGCTCTGCACCAGGATGGCCATCATGGTCAACGGCAGGTTCCGCTGTCTGGGCAGTGTGCAGCACCTCAAGAACAGGTGAGTTAGCATGAGCAGCGATAGCCGCCATGGCTGAACAGACAAAGAAAAGAGAAACTCAAACTGCATCAACAGAAACTCCAAGGAAAAAAGACTAAACAAAGTGAAAATGTGCTTCTCTGTGTCTTCTCCAGGTTCGGCGACGGCTACACCATCATCCTGCGGGTGGCGGGGCCCGACCCGGACCTCCGGCCGGTGACGGAGTTCATCGAGCGGGAGCTGCCGGGGAGCACGCTGAAGGAGAAGCACCGCAACATGCTGCAGTACCAGCTGCCCTCCTCCCTCACCTCCCTCGCCCGCATCTTCTCCCTGCTCTCCAAGAACAAGGAGGCGCTCAGCATAGAGGACTACTCCGTGTCCCAGACCACTCTAGACCAAGTAAGCAGATGCACCCAAGACTCCCAGTATATAACTGGATGGTGTCTTTTAATTTAAGCTAAACATAATTTCTCTCTCCTCTCCTTTTCCCCCCTCTTAGGTGTTTGTTAATTTCGCCAAGGACCAAAGTGATGAGGACCATCTGAAAGACGTCCACCTGCACAAGCGGGACGCCGTGGTGGTGGACGTGTCCCACCTCAACTCCTTCCTCATGGACGGCAAGGCCAGGGAGAGCTGCGTCTGATTCCACTACATACACCAGGGGGAGGAGTCGCTAACCCCTTCCACCCCACCCCAACAAATAAGGACCACTAACCCGAGGAAGAGGCGGACGATGTTCGTGTTTTTTTTTATTTCTATTTTTTAGTCTTTTTTTATTATTATCATTTCTCAGTGGACCTGCGAATAAGCGCACAGCCTCTTGGAAAAAAAAAAACAGGAGGCGGGGACTGCAGGCGTTCAGACACTGAAACAATGAAAACTCAATGCAAATCAATGCAAAAACAAATATATATATATATATATATATATTTAAGATGAGTAGGTGTTTCCGTGAGGGTTGGAGACTGGTGCTTCTCCTTCACGAGACGGACGCGGGCAAAGGACTGAAAATGAACGGACTGAAAAGACTTGAAGAGACGGTGGAATTGAGGCGAAGCGTCAGGCTGGGAAGCTCGTAGGCCTTCGTGGCGCTACTCACTCACTGGACAAGGTAAACCAGAAGCATCCCTGGTTTCAATCCTCGCCAGTTAAAATAGTAACCAGTAGTCCGTGGGACTGTGTATGTGCTACTCTGTACCGTGAAATGACGACAATGTAAAAAAAAAAAAAGTTCCAATCATTCACTGCCAACTGCAACGGGATGGACGGACTACTTTTTTTATTCAGGGTCAAACCTCTCTCAATCTCTCGTCGTTACCAAGCGCAGTTTATAATGCAATTGATGGATGAAGGCATCTACAATCCAATTGATTTCACTCTGAAATATCCAATCAAGCAACATATTCATTTGATCCGTTAAGCTTCTTTGTGACAATATGCATCTGAAAAGACAAAACGTAAACCTCTGTGGAGTTTTGTTCCAGATTTGTTTTGATAGCGATTAAGACGAATAACAAAAGTTGTCTTTTTTTTCGTTTGTTTCTTTGTTGTTCTCGATGTCCTTGACGTTGTCCAGCACAGTGCCTATACTGTATCATAGTGGAGGGAGAAATCAGAGCACTCCAGCAACAACAACAACAACAATGTATGTAGGCTACCAAGGAATGTACGGGACAGACAACAACATGTGATGTACAAAAGCACAAAAAGGAGCTTGACTGCTTTTTAAAACCATGTCCTTTATTGTCAAACAAAAAAAAATCTAATGTGGTTTGCTTGATGTCTACGCGAGCGAATGGACTGCTTTCACTCGCCCCTTTAAAGTCAACCGAATGCTAAAGAGGATGGACACAAGATGGCCGCCACACACCGGCCGTCGCAGTCGGCAGCTGTGACTTCACCTAAAGGCTAAAGGATTGCTAGATGTGTCGGACTGGTCTTCGGAAGTATCTCGAAAAAATCTATATTGCATGCTTTCCACCGGGCCGCACACCGGGACGATCCTCACTACGTTTGTGTGTGCCAAAGCATGATTGGTCAGATCGGCTTGTAAAAGGACCGGAGCGGACTGAAATCTCCCACTCTGTTGTTGGACGGCTGGGCTTATTACTAGTACATAGATGTGGTGTCTAAATCCAAATTATGTTGTTCAAAAAAAAAAACAAAAAAAAAAAAGAAAATCTGTATCAGTGTGATCTTCATGATGGGATGTATCGGACGGGAATGTTCCAGTGGGTGAAGCTTTAGCTGCCATCCATGGAGAGGAAAAGTAGGACAGTACCTGTTCCATTAACACATGCTTTTATATACGGCATAATGGCAGCCCGCACAGATGTGGATGTTATGTTGGGTAACACTTTTGTGATATTGTCAAGTCAGAAAAAAAAAAAACAGTACCTATTGAGAGTGAACAAATCGTACCTGTGCCAAATGGAGCTGAGTATCTATCTCTGATCAACCAGCATAAGGCAGAGGAGGCAACCGCTTTGTACTGTCGAAGTCATGCTTTTATTTCAACCGTTTCTTCGTAAACGCAGCTTCACCGACAGAGCTCCTCCTCTCCCGTTTCCCAGCAACTTGAAACAAAAAGACAGCGCATACAGTGTGTGTACAACCTGCGCTCTCTCATTCAGTCTCCATCAGACTGCAATGCGTCACCTCTTTGTATCTTGTAGTGCAGTTGCCAAATTCCAATATGTTTCTGAAAGCTGTCCACCACGACGAAGTCAACCCCTTTTCTACCATCAGTAACTCACATTTTGAGATTGAGATGTATTACACAAAATCATTTCCCCCCCCCTCTGTTTTTAGGGCCCAAAATCTATATTTCCAAAGCTAGTCAGTAAGCCAGACAAAACACAAATAGGGACCACATTGATTAATAGTCCAGCAATCCTAATTTCTGACAGACTCTCACTATGGGTGCTCAGCAGAAACCATCCTGAAGGGGTTCTCATTATTTCTGGGCTCTAATAAATGCTAATAAATCCTGGCTTACTCTACTACCAACACCGAGGGTCCAATCCACATCTTACCAACACTGAACCCCCCCCCCCCCCACTACCTACTGGCTGAGCACTTTAAAACACATAGCAGCCATTTGTCTCAAAGGTCTAGAGGGGGCTGGTTATGGCGGATCCAACACGAGAATATTCAAATACAAAACCTCTGCACTGGAACACAGACAAAACCAGATGAAGCTACACCACTGCATTACACATTTGATAAGGCATTTGTTTTAAACATGAAATAGAGAATGGAAGCTTAAAAAAGTGGTGAATAATGAGTGGTAATGAGAAATGGAGTGACTAAAACAATAGTGAAAAGCAGAGATAGGAGTGAGATATAAGAGAGAGAGAGGGGAGGGAGAAGTGCAGTACAGTACCATGGTGATTTCCTCTTCTCGTGCTCAATATTATTATTTGTTTACATTTTGAAGTATTAAATAACGGCTGTTTGAGTCTGTTACTTGTTGTGTACAGTTACTTATTTACATGAATAAATAAATTGATACATTTTGAAAATAAAATTGGTATCGGCTCCTTCTGTATTAAAACTGTATGTGTGTGTGTTTGCATTTATGTAAGTGTGTGAGAGTGCTTGTCTGCAGGCGACTGTGAGTGTCTGGCTGTCCAGTGTGTGTGTGTGTGTGTGTGTGTGTGTCCACTCTCACCTGTTGCGTTCCCACACACATATCAACTCTGGTAAAAACAAAGGTTCAGACAGTTCTGCTCACACTTGCCTGTTTATCCAGCAACATCATGACTGGTAAAGTGGTTTTCCTGGGACTCCTGCTCTTCTTTGTGGCTGCAGGTAACAGAAAAAAAAAGAAAAAAAAGATTTGAGTTAACATGGGAGGAGATTCTTTAATTTTGTAAAGTTTTTTTTTTACATTCTAGATCAAGTGTTGTCTTATGAAAGTCCATGAGGCTTTTTTGATCTGTTTAGCAGCTGCAGAAAATACTCATCTGAAAAAATATATTTGCATACATTTTAACAACATATATGTTATGTACTGACAAATATGGAACACATACATATAATATAATGTCTTTTAACCATATATGTATGTAGATAAATGTACAATTTATGAAGGAAATGCATGTCATATTACTATAATGGGCACTTTCATGTATGTTCGACCTGCATTTACATGCATTTACATAAATGCGTTTGTCATGGACTATATTTAAATATATTGTATGTAGTATACAAAGTATGTGAATATATTTACTAATATTTAAAAATATATTTTCTCATCCCAGGATTCATTCTACATGAATATAATTACTTCAATTGTGAAATGGCGTGCGAGTATATATTTACATATACTTTGAAATAATATATTAAGTATACGGCCTTATATGGCCATGTATTATTTGCATATGGGTGTGTACAGTCAGTTTTGCATGTTGATAATCTCTTGAATCGGACTGAATTGGAGCTTGGAACGGTCTTATCAATATTGTCTAGTCATTTATGAATTTAGACGTGGTCTGCTTGTTTTATAGATGCTGAGGGGAATTCTGGACTACTGAGGAAGGTGACAGATCCTTGATGGAAACCTTTTACTTTCATGTGCACAGGAATGTGTTTTGTGTATTACTGTGTGTGTGCATGTGTTTGAGAGAGAGAGAGAGAGAGAGAGAGAGAGAGAGATGGAACCCCAGCTACATTATATATTATTATGTAGAATAGAATAGAATAGAATAGCACAGAGAGGAAGTTCACTTGAATCCGCCAGAAGGCGGTTCACACCAGATCCCCCCTGTGTGTGTGTTGTGTTGTTGTTGTGCTCGGCAGCCATCTTGTCCCGACACGGAGGAGATCATGGCGTGTCCTCTGAACCTGGCCCCCGTGTGCGGCAGCGACGGGAACACCTACGCCAACGAGTGCACCCTGTGTGTCCAGAGACAGTGAGTGCACATACACACACACACACACAGCTGCTGCGCTCTCATGGGACGTTATCGCTGTTTTAAAGGGGAACTACAAAAAAAAAGTGCCTCTATTAAAATGTCCTCACTGATGCCTTTTTCTTTTCTGTTTATTCATTTATTAATTTATTGGTGACATCTGTTTCTAAGCGCTCATCACTGTGGTGTTTCTGCACTGCTCTTCCCAGAGATCACCTGTCAATCAAACAGTGTGGGCGGAGCTTGGATTTTCTGTCGATGCAGTTTGAGTTTCTCTCTTCGTTGTCTGTTCAGCCATGGTGGCTCTCGCTGCTCATGCTAACTACCCAGTTCTTCTTCTTCTGTTGATTCCAAACAAACCGGAAACGTAAAAAAAGAACACCTAAAAGACTTTTATGCGTTATTTAACGATCCTGTCGCTCACGGCTCACTGTAGAATGAAGCAAAGTTTGATTTTGTTTTTTATTCCCCTAAATGACCACAGATCCAGCTGCGAGAACATACTATGCGAAATAGACAATGAAATGCTGTTAATGAGTAAGAATTTATTCTCTCCGAAGAGAACACACAAACGCAATTCGCAAGAAAGATGAAGACAGAATGAGACACGCATCTGTTTATCGGTTCTGCTCTTATTTTGTAGTAATCACTTGTCTTATCTTTAAGCCCAATCATTTAAGTTTCATGGAATTTATATTTCCCAACAGCATCTTTAGAGAAGTTTCATCTTCACTCCATTCACCTACAATGGAACAAAGATGTACTAAATGTCAAGATGCACGCAGAATAACAGCCATCGCCATGTCATGATCCTTTTTTTTTTACAGAACAACCAGGACGGACATTTTGATCATCAAGGAGGAGAGCTGCTGACCTGCTGCCCAGGTAGTGATGTCACCGGCGAGGGGACCAATCACGATCCACTCAAGTGGCGCTGCCTCCTTTCGTCGGGTTGCCATGACAACAGGATCCTAAATGTTTGTCTCATCAGAAATAAACATGAATCAGCAGAGGAACACGTCTTTCTGATGTTTTGTTTTCTATTTCGTCTACAAATTTGTCTGCAAATCTCACCAAGTCTGACATTATGCTTGGATGAGGAAGTCTGGTGGGATCGATAGGAGTAAAACAAGGAACTAAAAAGCCCATAAATTCATAAATGGGACAAATTTCACCACTCTATTTAAGCCAAGACCAGTGGAAGGAAAGGAAAGGAAAGGAAAGGAAAGGAAAGGAAAGGAAAGGAAGGAGAGGAGAGGAGAGGAGAGGAGAGGAGAGGAGAGGAGAAGAAAGGAAAGGAAAGGAAATGAAAGGAAAGGAAATAGAAGAACAAATTCCTTTGTGAAGTGGAGGCAGGAGGTGAATGATCGCCTGGTTATCTCTGTCAGAGAGAGCTCAGTGTTTACAGTCCCTATACTGAGTAACACAGATGTCAATAGTGTGTGTAGGTGTGTGTGTGTGTGTGTGTGTGTGTGTGTGTGTCTGAGAGAGCGAGAGAGAGAGATAGACAGGGAGAGAGAGAGAGAGTTAGAGAGAGTTAGAGAGAAGGAAGGAACACAAGGGAGTGAAGCGAGAAATAAAATATTGAATCCTGGGGTCAAAGGTCATCTGTGAGAGTCACATGCTTGAAAGCAGGAAACAGAGAAGCAGTATCTATCTGCAGTCACTTCCTCTGTGTTTGGTTCACTCTACAGTGCAGCGCTTTCAGAAACAAAGCCTCTCTGACTGCAACACACTGACTTTGTCTCTGCAATGATAAGAAGCCAAGAGCAACAACAGTGAGTACAGACCGTCAAATAACAATCTCATGGTTACAGTGCAGCAGATACATCAGTGTGATACTGTGCTTGTTATTTTATCACTTGGTAATGCTAATGTACAGTTAGGATTAATGTGATTCCACTATGTTGGCTGTTGTGAATGGTTCAGTCAAGACAAAGCATGACGTTGGACAAATTGATTTATTGGTTATTGATTCATGAACGGACATTATAAAGTATTAATGTTTTGCGGACATAAGACAGGCATTCACCTGTTAAGTTATATTAGTATCAGTTCACTACTGTTCTCCTTGGGTTAGTGTGGTAAGGAGCAGTTTACTTTACTTTAGTTCCTTTCAGTTCCATTCGGTTCCATTCAGTTCTGTTCAATTCAGTTCTGTTTCATTCAGTTCCATTTAGTTCATTCCATTCAATTACGTTTCGTTATATTATGTTCCGTTCTGGTCCATTCAGTTACATTCCGTTTTCATTCCATACCGTTCAGTTCCTTTCACATCCATTCCATTCAGTTCATTCACTTCTGCTTTGGGTGGATGCGGGTAGGGTCACTTCTGTTTAGTTCAGTTTTATGTAGTTCGATTCCATACGATTCCATTCAGTTCTGTTCCATTCAGTTCCACTCCATTCAGTTCCATACCATTCAGTTCCATACCATTCAGTTCCATACCATTCAGTTCAATTCAGTTCTATTTTGTTCCATTCCATTCGGTTCAATTTCGTTCCATTCCATTCCATCCTATACAGTTCCATTCAATTAAATCCAGTTCCATCATGTTCCATTCAGTTCAGTTCAGTTCAGTTCAGTTCAGTTCAGTTGTGTTAGCGTTATGTCACGTCATGTTGGTGGTGTGAATATGTCTTCTGTATCATTGTTCCTACAGGAGCTCCACAGACCAGATCTGTCACAATGGAATCTCTATGGACCTCTTCCTGCACCTCTCCCTCATCCCAGCTGTAAGTAGACCAGCCACCTCACCTAGAATATGACAGTAAGGCTGCAGATTTGACTTCTGTTTGTTTTTTATCCAGCAGCAGCTTGTCCAATACAGAATTCTAATACATGGCAATATATTAGATTATGTCCCTGTAACATACAGTATGACCACATCTAGGATTTCCGTGTCCACTTGCACACAGTTGCAGTAGAGCAGTGGTGTTGTCTTCACACTGTTAAGTTAGTGTTTATATGATTCATGTGTTGTCTTC
>NC_135999.1:2766024-2873524 GCF_048128805.1 Centroberyx gerrardi | reverse complement strand
CAGCCTAGTGAAACCTGCCTCACTCTGCTTTAAGGAGCTGCTAACACACCTACAGAAATGTCATTAGTCTGGCTTTCAGTGGAGAGTTTTAGTGTCCCATGATGGTCTAAATGCTGTTTCAGAGGCTTCTCCACCCTGGCAAGAATACAATTCAGGGAGAAACATTGAATACTGTAATTATTGGGAATTTTTTGTCATGAAAATGGTCAAATTTAAATATACAGCATATTGGCACAAAATCTCAGCTATCAATCCAAAAAATATTGGTATATATAAAACCCATTTTGGTCGAATCCCAGTATCCCCTCACTGTTTTAATGCTACTATTTAGAGAGAATTGTTACTTGAACATTGCATGCATACTGTATATAGATGGGCTATATATGCATGGAGGCTTTTTGAGCAAGATAGACCCTTTTTAAATAAAACACACATTTGAGAGAATTACAATGATATTCCTCTTTTTAGTGGAACTTGATTTATTTGTATTGCTCATCTGATGACTTCTTTCTTCTCTCTGTGCTTTTTGGGAATAGAAGACATAACAACAGCCCAACAGAGCTTCAGTGCATCTAAAATAGTAAACTATGCAACATGAATAACTATAGATTATGTGGGTTCATTATGTGTGTGTTTCTAGGCTACCTGATCGTCCACTTTGTCCACTTCCTGTTTGCCCTGCTGTTTGTCTACCTGCTGGTCCTTCCTATCCAACATGGCAGAGCGCTGGCCATGTTAACCAACCTGGGAATCATACTGTAAGACTGCCTGCCTAGTGTATGGGTGTAGATCAATAGATACATAGATTGATTGATTGATTCATTCTAAACTATGGATGGGACGATGCGCTCATCTCACGATACAATTCTATATAATATCGCGATTCATTTTTCTGCCCCACGATACGTATCGTCACATGTTTGTATCGCGATATATTGAATCTCGATATATCGTCCCATCCCTACTCTGACCTTCTCTCCCGTGTGTCTCAGTCTGACCATCGGCCTGGTCATCGCCCTGGTGATCCTCCAGGTGGTTCTGGTCCAGATCTTCTTCCTCCAGGACAAAATGTCTCCCACGGACAAACGCAAACCTCTGGCTCTGAACAACAGGTAGGAGGCTCAGCATAGATACCCCACATCCCCATCTGGACAGCAGACACCTGACTACTAGCCTTGTTGATGTAGTGATTTACTGGATTCAAGGTATTCGTTCCACTCTGAAATGTATTTTCTGAGGTCTTGACTCATGGACTAGTCCGTTAGACAACTAAATATGAGTTTTTTACAATATTTTGAAGCTGTAACGTTTGTTTACATGGTTATTTTTACCTCCTCTCCCTCAGGAAGGCCTTCCACTGCTTCAACTACTTCTTCTTCTTCTACAACGTGGTGATGGGCTTCAGCAACTGCATCCTGAGGCTGCTGTTCAGCATCGTGGTGGGAACGTGGCTGGTGTCCCGCATAGACCGCACCATCATGCAGAGGGGCTACGAGAGCATGGATCCTGGTAGGTTCAAGTTCAGCGGGAAAATGGGCTCCTTGTTTTCAGGAATTCATAATAGAAAAGTGGAAACACATAGCAGCTTCTTCCAGGGGATGGCAGTATTGCACAGGGTCTGAGGATCGGGCTTCAAAGAGCTTCTCATAGTGTGAGATGTCTACCTCACTGAAAAATTAAGTTTTACAGCCAGCCTACAAGAGTGAATTAAGGCACTCAGCAAGTTGTGACACCACCTAGGAGTGGGCTATTTGTAATAATAGTTTAAATAAAAATTTTTTTTTTTACTGTTTATTGGTTTTAGTATTTCATTCATATAATCAGTTTGTTATGTTATGTTTTTGCTTATTTTTTTCAGATATTACCTAGCTTTTGTTGCATCCATTGCAATTAAAGCTTTGTCTTATTTCTCTTTTGTAACCTCTATATTTCCTTCAACAGGCCAACTGAAAGTTTCCAAATCATTTTCTGAAAATCTCTGTGCTCAAGAAAGTGAGGGAATATGCGCATTTATGATTTCTCACTAAGAGCAAAAAAGACCAATCATGAAACAACAGTTTCATCAAATGTAATGTCCAATTTGAACCTTCAGTTTAGTCTTATCAGTGTTGTTTGAAGCTCATGAGGTGTAGTTTTTGCCCAGTCTCAGCTGTGTGAATGCACTGCCAGGGACCAGTCCACCTCTGCCACTAGGGGGCCCCACTTCCCAAGTCACTGAGTAACACTGCACATTGTTCTGGACTGTAAATGTTTAATGCTAACAGCATCTTCCCCTCCATATTCCAGGCTACAGCACATGGATTGGGATGATCTTTGCTGACCATTACCATAACAACCCAGTCATGGTGTGTTTCTGCCAGCTGCTGGTCTCAAACAAGCTGGAGAGACGCACTATCACTGTGTACTCCACATTCAGCCACACACCGCCTGGTCAGTTCTAGCCACCGCCCTACATACCCTTAGATCAGATTAGATTACATTAGATTACATTAGATTACATTAGACTACATTACATTAGATTACATTAGATTGAATTAGATTACATTAGACTACATTACATTAGATTGAATTAGACTATATCAGACTAGATTAAATTAGATTACATTAGATTACATTAGACTAGATTACATTAGATTAAATTAGACTATATCAGACTAGATTAAATTAGATTACATTAGATTACATTAGACTAGATTGCATTAGATTGAATTAGACTTCATTAGACTAGATTACATGATATTAAATTAGATTAAACATTAATGATCCCTTTGGGGGAATTGGGTCATTGCAGAATAAGATATAAGTAAGAATAGAGCAAATAGAGAGCACTGATCATGATACAACTAATTACAACAAAACAACATACTGAGAATAATAATAATAATAATACAAATAAATAAAGACAGAATGATAGATTTACTGGTTGGCAGTTTTTCAATTTACCGATCTACAATTTACAGCATGTATGCAGGGTGTGCAGCATGTGCACTGTTGGTTTTTCCCATTATAAGATAAAATAAGATAATACTTTATTGTCCATTCTCACGGAAATTTGTCTTGCAACACATGCTCCAACAGTCATCAAAATAAGAGCAAGCATGCAATGTTACATTTACAGGTGAGCATTTCCAGCTGTTCACATTACTCTATGGAAAAAAAAATCAAACTTTGAAGCTAGTTAAGGGGAAATTTAAGTGGAAAATCAGGGTGCAAGGGCTTAATCTGACTTCTCTTATTCTCTCTTGCTTGTGCTTTTTATCTTTATCTCTCTCTTAGTTTACTATTCTTATTTTGTATGCCTTCCTGTAGAGCACCATATAAACTCTGCTTTTAGATAACTACTATATGAATAAACTTCACTATTATTATTCTCACATTTTTTCCCAGAATCTGCTGTGAATAGCAAGGCCAGGAGGCGCTGGACGCTCCTTTACACCTTGCTGAGGAACCCTCGTCTGATCCTGCTCAGGAAGGGCCATCTCACCTCTTCTTCATCATCACCATCACCATCATCACCATCCTCCCCCCAGGCTGACACAGTGGTGCGGGCTTGGGTCATGGCCTCGCAGACAACACCCAACAGCCCAGTGGTGTCACGGTCAGCGCCGGAGGTCACGGGCGCACCGGCGGAGGACTGATACAGAAGCATTTCCATCGTTTGTAGTCTCGTAAAAATATAAGTTGGGATGCAAAATGGCACACATGGCTATTGGTGGTGGATCTCCATGTTATAAGAGCAGTGCTATGGTGTTTTTAAGGTATGGAGGTTTGGCAAAGTCGATGCATCTGATATCATTTGTGTCCAAAACTCACTTATGTTGACATTTCTGAGGAAAAATGGAGCAGTGACAAGATGACTGACAAGATATTATCTGGTGGATGTGATCAATTATTAGACATCAGTCACCACACTATCAGCTTAGAGGGAGCATTGGTCCTGAATGCTCCACTGATGTGTTTTCTTTTTCTTAGATATGGCTTCCAAGGGTGGATTGCACCAACAAGGATTCACTTTTAAACTGGATTAAATCAGAATTTAGCAGTTAATTCTCTTGCATCAAACTTTAAACCTGGTTTAAAACTAAGCAGGGTTCAATTTAAACCTTCCTTAGTTTGTACTTTAAACCTAGATTTAATGTAATCCTGTTGCTCCAGGACTGTAATTTAAATTTTGATCAGGGCTTAACTTTAAACTGACAGTTGAGGTGGTTTAACTGTCAAAATAGCAGTTACACCATGAGTTCTACACAGGAAAATAAGGGACAGACTCAACCCAATTGAATTTTATGATAATGAAGAATTTTTAAAGATGCTACCAGTTCAGCAAGGAGTGGAGCTGGTGATTCTTGCTTGATCTTTCCTCTTCATTATAACTATAAAAACTACAAGATCAGATTTGGACTCATTCAGGCAAAGGTGTGGGCTGTTGCCATACCTTGCTATAAATAAAAACATTTCTCATTTAGGTTAAAATAAAAATTAAAAAAAATGTGTAAGTCTCTCCACAGTCTTATAAAGCAGAAATGCCCTAAAAAAAAATAGGGACAGCATCAACCCTGGACATATCAGTTGCAAATGGGCATCATTTTTAAAAAAATCTTATGTGAGTGGATAAAAGTTTGATTTGAGGAAGCTCAAACTCAATGGCCTCCCTCTCAACAGAAATTGTAGCCTTTGTTTTAGGGGGATACATACATACATTCTTACAATTAAGGTTTGTTTTTGTTTTTTCTCACATTGGCTACAGTACATGAATGTTCTGCTTACATCAGGCATGGTTTATGCTGGGAAATGTGTTAACTGTTTAAGAAACTGTAATGCATTGCTGTTGTATACTCTGAATAAACCAAGGCTGCACTTCATATTGGCTGTGCACTTTGTAGACCTCTAGGTACAGCCAGAGCCATTGAGATAGAAATGGCTGTATCTCAATGGCTCTGGGCACAGCAGGCCAAGCAAGTGAAGACGTCTCCTGCTGTCTTCAAGTGCTCCTTGTAAGCTCTTACTACCGATACTGGAAGTTGTAAATATGGCCTGCCGCACGTTCAAGTGCTTTCGGTGGGAAATAAAAACAAAATGGATCCTGAAGTGGGGTTTTGTGGCTGTTGTTTAATTTTAGAAATCAAACAGCACAGAGCTACGTTGTACTGCAGCAGCAGAATGAAGAAACATTTTTACATTAGGCATGTACTGTTTTAATTCATTTATTAGCCAAAAGATGCTGTAAAACGTTATCAATGCATGACAACTGTAAATTAAACATAGAGTGGAAATGGAAACGCATGCAACAATACTAATTTACACAAAATGCCAAACAATGCCATATAATGATAAATTATATCACTTAACACGGCTTCCTTAGTCTCCGGCCCCTAAACGTCACATCTCGGCAACTAGGGTAAAATTCCCACATTCCCAGCCGTATTTACCACCATGTTGGGGTGTTCACGTACGCTTTACTCGTACATGTGGGGGCGCTTTACTCGTACATGTGGGGGCGCTTTACTCGTACATGTCAGGGGGGCTTCCACTGTTGCCTACAGTGGAAGCCCCCCTGAGTCCACCTTTTGTGATTGGGGAACATGAGGTCAGGTGTCTGCTGCGCAATCAGAACAGCAGGAAAGCGGCAGGCCCTGATCTTGTGTCCTCAGCAACTTTAAAATGGTGTGCTGCTGAACTTGCTTCTGTTTTGACTTGTATTTTTAACTGGTCTATCAACCAGTGTAAAGTACCAGCATGCTTTAAATCTGCAGTAATAATTGCTGTGCCCATTGTTATCTGTTTAAATGACTACAGGCCCGTTGCATTAACATCTGTTGTAATGAAAGTGTTTGAGCGTATAGTATGTAAATGTTCAGTGCTGTGCTGGATCCCAACCAGTTTGCGTACAGGGCCAATAGGTCGGTGGATGATGCTGTATCTCTCTGTCTTCACTCCATCTTGCAGCATCTAGAGTTACCTGCCACCCACGCTCGAGTACTGTTCATCGACTATAGCTCAGCTTTTAATACAATCATACCTACAAGGCTATATAACAAACTGTTGCAGCTAGGTTTTCATCAGTCTCTATGTCTCTGGGTCTTGGACTTCTTACTGGGCAGAACACAGGTTGTCAAATTCAACAATAGATTTTCAAACTCATTGACCCTTAGCACAGGTGCCCCTCAGGGGTGTGTCCTCTCACCACTGCTCTACTCATTATACACCAATGACTGTATCTCACACTCTGACACTGTAAAGATGACTACGTTTGCTGATGATACTACACTGGTGGGACTGATTTCCTGTAATGATGAGACAGCTTATAGGTATGAGGTCTCCTCTCTAGTCGACTGGTGTAGCAATAACAATCTGGAACTGCACATCAACAAAACTAAAGAACTTGTGGTGGACTTCCGTAAAAATCAGGGAGAGCTACTACCGCTGGTCATCAACAACCAGGTGGTAGAGAGAGTGGATCATTTCAAATTCCTTGGGACTACAATCTCCTCCTCCCTGAAATGGGAAGACAACTTCACCAACATCCAGAAGAAAGCTCACCAAAGACTATTCTTTTTAAGACAGCTAAGGAAATTTGGAGTGTCAAGGGTTGTAATGTTACAGTTCTACAGAGCGGTAATAGAAAGTATGCTCACTTTCTCAATAACTGTATGGTATGGCAATTCTACAGCCAATGAGAAAAAACTGCTGGACAGAGTCGTGCGCACAGCTTCAAAAATAATTGGCTGTGAACCCCCCACCATTTCTGAACTATACCACATCCACATTCAGCGGAAATGATTTAAAATTTTAAAGGACTCCTCACACCCGGCAAACCCTCTATTCAATCATCTCCCTTCGGGTAAAAGACTCCGCAGTATTAAGACCAGAACATCTCGCTTCCATAATAGCACTTACCTGTAGCAATCCGCATCCTAAATGTTTCACTGGTTGTATAAACAAGCACATGCACTTTAATTTGTCACTTTAAGGGCATGGGCCTATAGTTGCACTAATTGTATTTATTGTTTTGTAATTGTGGCAGTGTGTTTTTCTGTGGACACTTCTTGTGTGTACTATGTGATTATATGTTCTGCTGTTGTTGAGCGCACTGAAACAAATTCCAAATCAACTGTAAGGTTGATATGGCAATACATTATTGAATCTTGAATCTTGAATCTACTTTTGATAATTCCGTCAGCCCTTGAAGGCAGCATTCTACAATGTGCACCACTTATATTAGCCGCTTGGGGACGCACGTCCCTGATTGATCGATCACGGTTACAAAGTGATATATCATTTAAAGTGATGTATTTAGTTACATGTCAAATGCGCGTGGATATGAATATATTTTTACAACGACACGATTTAAAAACATGTTTTAAATATGTGTTTTAAATATTAAAAGCTGCAGAGGTTTTGACCCGGCGTTGACCTTTTGAACTTGGGCGCGTGGATGCGCGCACACGATGTTTTAGATTGTAACGTTAGCAGGGAGTTGGATCGACGACACTTTGGCTGAGTGACAATTACAGGTAAATTAAACAGCGAAATACCTTACCCTGCAATCAAAATTGAACTAACGTTATTGTTTATTGTAGATATAGTAACAGGTCAATTGTGGGGCGAAATATTACGATCTAACTATCTTAACTACAAATTAAACATCTTGGACTAGCGGTTAGTCAAGCTAACGCTAACGTAGCTAAATGCGTTCTGCCATCGAACAGCTAGCTGATACACATCTATTGTCGGACACGTCCCTGCCTGCCCTGCTAGCTGTCCCTTCTCGGATGCGCTGCACCGAAAAATAGACGCATGATGTATGCAAATTTTTAGAGCGTATTTGACATGGTTTGTCAGCGGTTATACTGACCAAACTGATGGGCTTATTATTGAAGAGGCTGAGATCTCGCCAGACCTAGCAAAACTGTGTCCGATAATGGAGCCCGTGACACCGGTTAGCCCCGATGCGTTCAGCTCTGCTCATATGGAAAAAGAATGATGCCAAACTCCATTACAAAAATTGGCAATTTCATGCTGTCTGGGTACACACCTTGTAGGACATGACTTGACTTTTTGAGTAGTGAGCCACTCTTGAATTCGTCATACATTCAGTCCCTCAAGCACGATTTAATTTAAATAGAATCTCAACTGTTAGAACTCTTTCGCCTGTTCCTACAATCTTCTTCGACCAAAATATAGAGCGGAGGATGGTAGCAAGCTAGCAATGTGAACCAATTTTAAAAGTTGAGATTTTATTGAAACAAAGTGCAGCTTACATGTCGAATTTACCTGAAGACCCCATCAGTTTACAAGAAGGTCTCAAGTCGTCCTGTGAGTTGTGTAATGTTGGCTGACAAGCAAGGCAGCATTAACTGCCAGATTTTTGAGCAGAATGTGGGGTGACGGTCTCTCCATATTGAATGCGTCGGGGCCAAAATTTGTTGACCAAAAAGTGTTTCCCATGGTGTGTCTTCACCCCACTTTCCCACCGGGGAAGAAGAAATGTGTACCTTTTTTGTGAATTGCTTTCCTATCGCTGTTTTTTTTTAATGGTAAAGAAATGTTTTGAAGACTTTTACGGGATTGGAAACACCGAAAGTAACCTAACTTACCTAGTTGCCTTCTAGCCGCATCTCAAACCACAAACGTCCGTTGAGTCTACAGTGAAGCTGTCAGGCTATAAATGTGTGTACTTGTCATGTCACACTGCCAGGGACGCACATTTTTAAGGTGATACAACTTTTGGTACACAACACCTTTTGGCTAATTAAGCTAGTTAGCACCTCAAATGTTTTTAATGTATTGGCACCAAATCCCATACACGTTTCTCTGTCTGTGTCTGTGTATATTTTTCAGCATGTCGGACGGCGAGTCTGTCAAGAAAATGTTGCGGTCTGTACTGCAGTCCAGCAAGAGCGGCGTGTCTATCAGCCGCCTCCAGTCGGAGTACCGGTCGCTGTGCGGAGAGAACATCCCGCTGAGGAAGCTGGGCTACCCGACGCTGGAGGACTTTCTCCGGAGCATCCCCTCTGTAGTCCGGATGGAGTACCGCATGGGGGAGGTGAGGGCCGGTTATTATTATTATTGACTTTGAGGACGCTTTCTCACCTAATACTCCGTTTGCTTAGTCTGAACCAGTGTGACTTTGATACTTGTTTATCTTTTTTTCAGTTGTTACTGATTGGCTCAAAGGTTGCCTGCATCATTAGTAGGGGGCTATATGGCACTTGTTACTTTTTAACTCGAATGTTATTATTACCGTAACATGTAAGTTTAACTTACGAAATTTGATATTTAGCTTGTCAAGTATGTATGATTTCACATCACTTGACTGCAACTCTTTCTTTGGAAAATTCCAACCAAAAAAATGCAGAGTGCATCAAACGGTGTTTGTCCGGGCTTTTCCAAATGTTTTTAAAAGTGTTTGTGTTTGGCCACGATGTCACTAAATCATGAAGGAGTAGAGTACATGAAAACACTTTGGCCTAATGAAGGGACAACACAAACAGTTCCTGAGACTAAACAGTCATTTCCATCAAGTCTTTTAAAGATATGAGAGCACAAATGATCGAACACCTCTAAGATCATGTGGTAAAGATGGTTAGTTGATGGCATGATCTCTACACTTACACGAGAGTAACTGTGATCATGTTGATTTATCATATTATTTGACATGTTTCTTGTCCAGGCTAAGGCCAATCTTTCTTTTTTCTGGTGTTTTGTTATAGCCTAACCGATGACTCTGCTCTGTAGTTGACATGCTTTGCAGCAGTGTGTAAAGAGACGGCCCACATCGCTGAGCTGGTGGCCAGGCAGAAGAGTTCCAAGAAGCCCGGTCGCTCCCAGCTGGTCAACTGCAGGATGAGACCCAAACCCTCCAACCCCTACATGCTCAACGGTAGGAGACACTTGGGTGTTACTTGGAATTACAGCCTGCTTTCTTAAGCTGTGGATCACGGGTGTGTCTGGGGTAGGGCCTCCGCATCAGAGTCTGAGTTTCTTGTTTATTTCCCAGGCTGTGAGGGTTTTAAAACACCTAATTCAGGGTATTTTAGGCTTTTTCTACTAAGCTGACCTCTTTCCTCCTAGTGGTAGTAGAGTAGAGACACAAACTTCCAAAATCCATCACATTCAGGACGATTTACAGGGTTCTACAGTGCTACCATTTACTAGTGTTTGCCCCAGAAAATAAATCCATGGCGCCAGTCAAACTGAAGAAGTAGTACATATGAAACTTCAGAGTTAAAGTAGGGGTGAGTATAATTGCTTATTTTTCACAGATTGAGTTCTTGTGGGTTTTTGCTTAATCAGCACAAGTGCCTTTTGGAAGGAGATGTTACTGGTTTTGGAAGGTTTGTGCAGAGGGACATGCAGATATATTGGGACACCAATGTCAGCCCACAAACATTTGCATTGGCTCAATACAATGTCATATTTACAGATATGATGCGTGGTTGCAGATTGTGATAAATTCATGGTGAAAAGTGTTAAATATGGTTTTGCATTTGATACAGAAAGAAAGAAACTTGTTACGTGAGGAAAATGCATGCCGTCATCAAAAGTCTATATTTCCTAAATCTTTGGTTCCAAACATCTTGTGTCATTTGGGTCCTAGATGAGTTTGAGTTTATTAGTATTCATGCTAGGTAGGGATGCCGCGATCGATCGGCCAGCAATCGGAATCGGCCGATATTCAGTATAAATATGAGATCGGAGAATTACGATAATGCTTTATAGTCGCCGATTGCAAAAACCGATCGATGACGCAAAACACGTGAGCCATGTGCATTTGTTTACATAATGGTCTGCACTCCTCGGGCCGGGCCGGCCGCTCTCGTGGTCAGAGATATAACCTTTTTTTTTTATATATATATATAATTGGTGTGGGGAGTAAGCTATTTGGTGTGATAATCAGAATGTTATATGTATTATAACATTGTAACCTTAAACCTTATGTATCAATCACTGTGATCGATACATATTCACATCTCAGTCAGCGGCGGCACAGCGTCTCCTCCTCTCCTCTGGCGCCGTGCGCACGCAGGCAGGTTGATAACCATGGATCCCGTGCGTAAATCTGAACAGATTTCTGTCATTCAAATTTTTCTGTAATCCGCAAAGTCTGATTGTTAATTCCTTGTGTCAATTATGTTTTTATCACCAGTCAATCAAAGGTTACGATTTGAAATGTAAGTGTTGGGTTTTCGCTGCCTACGGCACCACTCGCTTTGCGAGTCGTTTGCGAGGAAGTAGCCTATAGGCTATTCAGTAAGATCCCGACCCGCACATAATTCTGAACAGATGTTTGTCATTCAAACAACTCGGAATTAGTTTAGCTACTTATAAACAGCCAACTTACTAAGAAAATTTCGGTTTTAAACCGGGCTCGGGCCCATAAATGCAGCCAATGGGACGGGCCCGTGCCGGGCTCAGACAGAACGTGCACGGGCTCAGGTAGGGTCGGGCTTGTGTTTTTGGGTCCGGTCTAAGGTCTGGTCGAGACCCTAACAGCGGAGAGGCAACTGAAAAGTCTCATTTCTCTCCCTCTTAAGAACATTCACTTAGGCTATACAAAAACAAAGACTGAAACGGATATATATCTTCGGAGGGTGTCTCCATTTATTTAACGACTCAACAACACAGGCAAGTGGCAACAGTCTGAGTCTTGTGCTTCGGTTTCACTAAATCATGTTGCTACCTAGAACACACATGGTTTTGTTTACATAATGATCAAGTAAATATTGAGATAGAAAAAAAGAAAATGTGGATACTTTTTAACCCCCAGACGTAACCTCTGACCAAGGACTGTAAGTGCCATTTGCCATCACCCTCTGCCTTCTTCCAGTCATGTAGCTGTGTACCCAGGCTAAAAGTCTAGGGCACAGCTCTGTGTTGGTCAGATGTTGCAGCAGCTGGGCATGGTCCACCCTATCAAAGGCCTTAGACATGTCAGCCAGCAGCACCCTCACCATTGTTTGCTGTTTTACATCTGTAGCCACTAACAAAGAATGTGTGGCTTTAACAAGGGCAGTTATAGTGCTAGACCTAGGGAGGTAGGCATGCTGGTTCTTACATTCAGACTTCACTGTTGGCATCAGTTTATTTATGATGAATCTTTCCTGTATTTTTCCCAAGCATGACGTTAATGAGATGGGCCTCCAGTCACTAGCAGTGCTGGGGTTTGAAGTTTTGGGTATGGGGCACACATTCGAAGTCTTCCATGCAGCTGGAACTGTTCCATGCACGTAGGAAATGTGACAATGTAAGTGAGAACAGGGGCCAGATCTTCAGCATGATCCTTCAGCAGCCATGATGGTATGCCATCAGGCCGACAGGCCTTTCGTGGGTTAAGCCCTGTAAGGGCTCGCTTCATGAGGCCTATACTGCACAGGTCAGTCTCTCCAGTAGGCAGTGGTAATGGGAAGATTGATGGGGGAGAGGGGGTGTTACAAGTCCAGGCCTCTGCAAAGTAGCTGTTGAGGACGTCGGACACCTTGTTTCCTTCCACACCATCAAACTGTATTTTCCCCTCAGTGCTTTTTTTTCGTCCCAGACCTTTATTGATGAAGTCCCACCACTCCTTTGGGTTTTCCTCCTTCAGATGCTGAATTTCATTTTTATAATAATAATTTTTCTTTGCAGCCTTTATGAGTCTTTGCACTTTATTTCTTATCTTCCTCCATTTCAATGTCTTACCCCATCTGTTGAAGGCTTTTTGTCTTTTTCTGATGGTGATCTTTAACTTGTCTTCCTCCTCTTTAAGGGCATACAGACATCTAAGGCGGTTTGTATGGTAGAATTGAAAATCTCCACCTTGGTGTCAGTATTCTCTGCCTCATAGACAGGTGTCCAGTCTGTACTCACCAAGCACCATGCCAAGGCCTCCTTTCTTTCATGCCCCTTCAGTCTCCAAACTTTCCATTTCATATCTGTTCTTACCCCTGATTGACTATTGGAGGAGAGTATCAGACATTTGTGGTCACTGGAGCCAAGTGGGGGCAGAGCAGTGGGGGGCTTATAAAAGCTGTGGAGATTAGTTATGATCAAGTCCAGGATGGAATTTCCCCGGGTTTTTTCTTTGACCACCTGCTTCATATCTGGATGGAAGTTTTTCAACATCTTAATTGGCAGAAGGTTAAAATCTCCACAGAGCACCAGACCCATTTGAGGGGAGACCGATCTGATCATATCCAATGTGTTGATGAGATCCACTGTCTTCTGCTGCAGTGCTTTCTCATTTGCCCATGGCGGATGGTAAAGTGTCCCCACAACCAAAGTAGATACAGAGCTGGGAAGTCTGGTGGGACGGAGCTGTAGCCAGATACATTCCAATTCATCTTTTTTCAAGTCAGTTCTTCTCTTGGCCTGCAAGCTTTGATGCACGTACATGGCCACGCCCCCTCCTTTTTTTCCTTCACCGGAGCACCTGTCTTTTCTAAACAACTGAAAGTTTTGTATATTAAGTGACTCATCTGGGATATTTGAGTGAGCCCAGGTTTCAGTAATGCAGATGTCTGCTTTTCCTGATTTCAAGAGCAGTTCGAGTTCGTCTACTTTGTTTAAGTATCTTGCGTTACAAACAGACATTTGGTATCCGCGGCACCTGCTTACAAAGATTACTTTGGACCACTACTTGGGTGAGAGTCACCTCCCGATCTGAAAGTCTTGGATGTTTAATTGGCCTACGTCCCTGAACGATGTGTATGTTTCTCCGTTTGGCTTTTCCACCCGTTGTTCCTCTCGGTCGGCTTCTAGTACACTTTATTCCTAGGCTCCGCATTTTCTCCTGGATCAACGGAGCCAGTGGGGGAGCGTGTTTCCTGAAGAGTCGTAGGAATTGCGGTGACTACTTGAATAAGGTTGTACCAGCACTCGTTGTTGCCGCAGCCATTTCCAACACATTTAAAACAAAAAAAACATTAAACGTACAAAGACACTTGACTTGGCTAATTTAAAAACTCGATAAAACACGATTTAAAGGAAAAAAACATTGTAACACAAGTTACTGGAGAGCGGCTGCTGAGCTGCTGCCTTGCGCCACCATCTTGAAGCTTTGACCATGAGGATGCTTGATGGAACCTAGTTCAAAAAGTCACTAAAGTACAGGGACACTAGTAGGCTTGGGCGATATCCAAAATGTAATATTGCGATGCTGTCCTGCCAAAATATGGCGATATACAATATTATCACAATGTTTTTGTTTATTCCTTCCATTTTCTTTCCCCGGGTTTTTTTGGGGGGGTGTTTTGTTTTATTTCTTCCAAATAATTTCCCAGATAATATTGCATATTGGCCCCAAGCCTAGGCAGAAGACACACACATACACTTAGGGTGACAGTGCCTTTGCTCAGTATCTTGCAGTGTATTGCAGCATTCACTAATAGGCGGTGGAAGTCTTTTAACAGTGAAAGGAGCTAGAGCCGGAAAGATGTCCCAGATCACTATTCCTCTGAGTCTGTTCCCACTCTCCAAAAAAGCTCAGATAGAGGCCTATTTTACCAGGACAAAACCTCTCCCTTACTTTCTCTCATTCGCCACCGTCTTGAGTTCTCTCCGTCTCAAGTCTTTTCTTATCTCTCTCCTCTCCTCATCTCTCTTTCTCGTCTCTTTCCAGCTATTCAAGAGATTCAGCCATTGCAGGAAACTCATTCAGCCTATCATTCCTCCTCCCTTTCTTCCTCCATTCCTCCCCCATCGCCCTGCCTTCCTCTCCCCTTGCCTCTCCTCCTTCCCGGCCTCTGCTTTCTCCATCCCTCTTTCCCAATATCCGCTTCTTGTTTCCCCGGCTCCCTCGTTCCTTTGCACCCCCTGCTGCCTCCCGTTTCCTCCTGCATCCTCTGTTGCGTTCCTCTGCATCCCGTCCCCTTCTCCTCACCCCATCCCTCTCTCTCCTCTTTCCTCCATCCCTTTATCCCTCCCTCCATGCTTGCAGTGAGGCCCAGGTCCTCTCTCCGCCAGCCCTCGCCTCACGGTTCCTCCGGCTGGTCGACGTACCGTGCTCGGCCCCACGGCGGCTACGGAGGCTTCAGCGCCTCAGGAGACTACAGGTAGAAAATATAACCCAAATCTGTGTAAAGTCTGACATCTAATAGTAAAAAGCATGCTACTGAAATTGCCATCTGCTATTAGCTGATCTTTGGTGCCAGGTGATGTCACCTTACAACAGGTGGTGACATGAACTCTGTCATTCATTGTGTAATTCTGCCTTTGAAAAATGTATATTATCATTTGCCATAAAGGCGTGTATTAAATGTGTCCAAATATTACTTTTTTTTTTTTTTTTTTGGGGGTGTTTTGCTCTCTGTTTCATCCTGTTTTTGTTTTTATCTGAAAAATACATTTTGAAAGTGAAAACAAATAAAAAAGAAGAAGCCAAAGTTGTGTTGCTCGTGGTCTCTCCTAACATCAGGCAGCTGGACCAGAGGTTCAGCTCCATCACCCCCGTCGAACACAGAAGACCGGCAGTTCCACAAGTCTACCAACAACCTGCTACTCAGCTTGGCAGGTGAATATAAACACTAAGCGGACAAAACTTTAAACTTTAGCACCACCTGCTCTTAGACTGACCAGATGAATCCAAGTTAAAGCAATGACCCCTTACCAATTTCAACCATTACATCCACTCAAGTCAAGAAGGGAAGATGTATAGTAGATGATGGAGAGGAGACAAGTTAAAGAAGGATGTACTTAGCCTTGAGACAGGTTGAACTATTCAAATATTGTGTCAAAGCCTATTCTGACAAGCATATAATTTGTGGTAAGCTGTGACCTGTTAAGCTCCATGAAACAAATACAAAAGCTTAATATAGTCTATTAGTTACTTAAAGTCCTGTAAACTGGTTTAATCATAGTTTATCATTAGTGCGCCTGTGGGATAAACAGATATAGATGATCAACAGACAGCAAATCATGAAAGGGGGAGGTGCTTCAATGACCTCACCAATTGAGAGGAAACTCTTGAGTCCTATGAGGCATCACACATCTCAATCTCAATATGATTTCGGAGTCAATAGATGTAGATGATCAAAAACAGCCAATCAGGAAAGGGGAAGGGGCTTAAATGACATCACCAACCAAAAGGAAGTCCAATGAGCCAACACACATCTCAATGTGGTTTCAGAATCAATAGCTGATAATAATATGATTGTGATATGATTAATAGTTAATTATGATTAATTGTCATACTCATCCAAAAAACGAGCCATAATCTAAAAGTTGGACATGAGTTGAAAGTCACAAAACGGCATAGATAATCAGATTAAGAACAGGGGGTGCAGGTTTTGCTCAACAAACATGTGACAGCTCTTTTATATTTCATGGAAAACTAGTGTTCCATTTATTTTGGCCAGTGAGTGTATATAGCCAATCCGGAAAGGGGGAGGGGCTCAAAGAAAATTGTGCTGGTTTTCAATGGTTTTGGTTTTGGTTGTGCAATACATGTTATGTTTACTGTACTGTGATGTGGGTCTTGTACTGTATATTGTATTGATTGTATGTTGTACTGATGTTCTTATGTTTCTATGTTGGAACCTGCTTAATGTATTGAAAACAAATTCCACCAGCCTGGCTGTGTGGTCATTAAATAATCTAATCTAATCATCTATATCAATTGATCCCAAACTCACATCGACATGAGTGAGTTTGGTTATATCAATTGATATAGATGATGAAAACCAGAACAATTTTTTTTTTCTTTTTTGGGGGGACGGACCAACCTATACTAGCTGCTGGTCACAGCTAAAAATGAAATGGGCATGCCATCAGATGTTTGCACTGTGTCATATCTTGTTGCTGTAAATGACACATGAAGATGCTCCTTGTAGACACAAGTTTTCACCACTGTGTTGCCAACAGGAATGAGAACAGATTGACAAACCACCAGAAGCCTTCAGGTATGTTGCCTTCAGGTAAAATCTACAAAGTAAGGTCTCGGGTAAGTATGGAATTTTGAAATTTAAACCCTGTAGGAACCCTGCAATTCATGTCACTCATTTGTATGCAGTGATGGGAGTTGTTTTTAATTGCACAGAATCACCTACCACAATAAACTCATCAGTGTTTCTCTTTTAACCTTGATTTCTTCCTCTCCCAGCACCATCATTTGCAGAAAGGCCCTGTGTTCCAGCCTCCAAACCCAAACCTTCCAAGGTACAGAAATACTCTGCTCACTTTGTCTTAGTTTTACTGGAGATTTCCTAACAGCCTGCCATTCCCTGTTATCTTCTTTGCATTTCGTCTTGTCCTGATTACCTCCCTGATTACATGTGCTGTGCAAATGGTTGCGACTTATTTAACACTACGAAGGCCAGGCTTTTGAAGCACGCTGTGGCCAAGAAAAGGCGCCAGGTCTTCCTAGCATTACAAGGTTAATGTCTATATTCACTGCAGCCTAATGGGCTAAATGTTTTGAAACCAAATGTTGTCAACTGGATGAAGAGTGCGGACAAGGACAAAAGACAAATAGGCAATAACCAATGTGATCAAGTGAAAGGATCAGAACAAACTCAGCCCACTACATCCTTCATGAAATGCTCGTGCTTTTACACACAAACTCTCCTCTCTCCCCTCATTCCGCCAACAAATACCCATGGGGAGCAAATCTCACACACAAGTTGGTTGTACTTCATACAGCTGTCCATCACCATATTCCTTTTCCAATCCTGACTGACTGGCTGTGTCTTCTTCTCTGGAGCCATGGCTGTGTGATATGTGTCAGCAAGTGTCTGTGTCTGTGACAATGTTATGTGAAGGCAGTCTACCAGGTCACAGATCACTTGTCTTTTAAATCGAAATGGTACTTTCTAGTGTTAAAGTAAGTAAGGTGATTTTTTGGTTAATCCGATTTTACAGCTTGCGTTACAGTCTTCATCATCCTCATCACACTGTTGTTCTGAGGGCATATGGTTAACCATATGAGTAATCAATTTGTTTAATGAGTTCAATGTCTTAATTGGCATTGGACTGGGTTTTGATGATATCGAAACCAATATTTTTGGATTGAAGCAAAAATTTTGAAAAAATTAAAAGTATTTAGTCTTGGTAGGTTGGGAAAGCCTCTAAAATAGCATTTAGATAATGGGATTCTCAAACTCTATGTTGAATAATAATATAACATTCATGCACACTTGTGGAGTCTGATCAGAAGGAAAATACCAGTGTTGCGTTAGAATCAATTTAGGTTTAGGGCTTTGCATTGACAACCAGTGTAGTATTGATCAATTCTACAATGAACATGTAAGCAAATAAACTGCATGATAATCATCGTGTTGGAAGTGGATGACACTGACTGGCTGATATTTCTATGGCCATCCACCATGATGCATGGTATGCCTTGACATCATGTCGTCACGGTGGCGTCTGTCTGTCTGTGTAGATACATTCTTGTGAACACAAAAACTCAAGAACAATACATGATAGAAACTTCTCTCTCTTCTCCAATATCAGCCCAATACATTGGCAAACTGATATTGGTTGAAATCTCTCAATGGATAAATACAACAGCCATCTAATTAAGTTTAAAACTATTGTCTTTTCTAGTGTTCTCATTACTGATCTTTTATGTAATGCCTGTGGTTTCCCCCCCAACCCCTCGCTAGGTCCAGCCCATTCTCTACGACCCGGAGCAGATTCAGAGCAGATTAACTCAGCTTCTCGCCAAGCACTGCAACGGCCTGTGGCTCTCCAAACTACCAGTGGTCTACATGGAAATGTTTGGCCAACAACTTCACCGCCAGGCGCTCCGTGATGTGGAGAGGTGGACACACATCTGCTCGGTGAGTCAGTAACCTGCATATATAGACAGAAACACTTTTTTTTTACATACAGACACTCAAAAACACACAATCAATACAGGAAATAGAGCTGCATATGTTAGGAAGGTTTTTGTTTTCATACCAGCTCAATTTACACTCAATTTCAATACCGGTTCTAAAGCAATATTTTCTTTTTCAATACCTGCCTTGAGAACATATTTAATCATGTGATAGAGAAAGTTATTTTGTGTTCATTTATGTGATTTTGATGACAAAATACTGAACTAAAAATACAAAATACTGTCACCTTCTATAGAGTACAACATGTGGTGATATCACCTGGTACCAAAGACCAGCCAATAGCAGATGGTCAGTTCAGTACCATACTTTTCAGCATTAGGTGTCAGCCTTCAACACAGATTTGGGTTTGGGGTTTAGTTACTCTTTAAAGGGGAATGCCGTCCATTTTCAGTAGTAAAATATTTCTGTTAATGTTAAAGTTATTTATCTATGTAGCTCTCTCTCTTTCATTGACTATCAGCTGTTCTCTTGTTGCTCCATGCTTCCCCCCTCCGTCTTCTGCAGGTAGAGAAAACACCCAGCACCAACCGAACTGACCGCCTGGTCTACCCCCCTCTCCCTCCCAAGCCCTCTACCGTGTCTACAACCGGCACCACCGACACCTCTCCAAAATCACCCACCGCCCCTAGCGCTATCTCAACACCTAGACCTTCTCCAGGTCCCCAGACGCCCGAAAAACCCTCCACCGTCCTCACCCTTGCCTCTGCCCCTAAATCCCCAATCTGCCCCAAAAGCCCCTTGGCCAAACCGACGTTCATTTTCCCTCCTCAGCCTGTCAGCGACTTTCCAGGCAAACTGGCGTTTTCCATCACCTTGCGCAGCCCCGCCCCCAACCCAGCCCTCGCTCCCCGGCTGCCCTCCTGTGCCACCCGGGCCCCCAGCTTTAGTTCTCCTCCTAACGCTAAACCCATTTTGCCTGCTGACAGTACTGCTTCCAATCCTCTCTCATTTCAAGTCAGTCCCAGTGGTGGATGTAAACATAATCTCGGCTTGCCTACATCTTCCATCAACCTCAGCCCCATCCGAAACGCCCAGCCCCTCGCCCCTACCTGGAGCCACCCAGCAACAACCACCACCCCTCCGCCCTCTTCCCTCCTTCTCCCCAGCCCCAGCATTTTGTCTCCCTTTTCTGCCACCCCCTGTCTCCTCTCCACCTCGAAGTCCCCCTTCTCCCCTACCTCCAATCCCGCTCCCGTTTCCCCCTCAAACCCCTCCGCCGTCGCCGTGTCGGCCGATGTGCGTCAGAAACTGAAGGAGCTCCTGTCCAAGTACAGTCACGGTTTGTGGGCACACGCTTTGCCCAAACTCTTCATGGACACGTACAAGACTCCATTCCCCGAGCATGTCCTGGGCAACCTGTCTCTGCTGCTGGATATATGCACTGTGGAGTACCCCATGCCGGATGACAAGAAGAAGGTAGGTGGATGAGAGGGCAGGGGGTGTACCAGGGTTAAAGGAATAGCTCACCTAAATTTTTTATTTTTTTCCCATCTCTTTTCATCTTTTCAAATGCTGTCAGAAATATAGCAATTACAGGTAGAGCGCGCTACCCAATGAAGTGGTAAATACAAATGTGAAAGTCAAATTTTATGCCAAAGATGCCAAGATGTAACATTCTCACACTTTGTTAAACTTTTAGGTGCCACACATAACTTTTTGCCAATAATCTTATTATCCATATGAATCACAAAACTGCACAAAGTATCTCTGTACCACTTGGTTTCCAAAAACGCCACCTGTATTGTACTATTTTTCTATTTTATAAGGCTTACTTGGTTGGTTTACATGGCTGGTTAATTTTGTGATCTACCACTGTGGCCTATAGACATAAATGTTAGTTTCCTGCCTTGCCTGCCTTTCTACCTGCATGCTTGCTTGACTGAATAATGTCCCTCACTACAGGCCCACCTTTGATAACTAATAAAGCAGCATCTGCCTATCTACCTCTTTATCAGCCTGCCTGCCTGCAAGTCTGCTTACCTGTGTATTGGTTGATCCATGGTGTAATATTCTTCTCTTTCCTCAATCTATCCTACATAAATTCCCTAATGGAAAATTACACTATAAGTCCCTATAGGAATATTATAATGTCTGTGGTAGTCCATAGTGGGTTTATAGTGACCTTATGCTTTGTGGCATTTATCTCCTGATGTATCACTGTAAATCCTATAGAGACTTATGGTTTTACTTTGATATTTGTAAAGTAACCTAACATTTATCGTAGGACTAATACAGTTCTTTTTCGTAAGTGTTTAGCACAGCAGACCTAGGCAATACTACATCTGAGCATCAAGACTGCCCGCCTGCCTGGTTGTCTCTAAATACTTGTCTTTATTAATATGTCTCTATTGACTGTGCACTTCTCCCATGGTCAGGCTATCCTGTATAACTTCAGTATAGAAGACTTGGGCACCACAGAGAGCCAAGAAAGTCCCTGCAGAAGCCCTCCCTCTGGACTCAAGGTCCTGGGCTCCGTGGTCCCTCCACCTCTGGTTCTGCCCTCGGAGCAGTATCCCTCAGTGCTGGTTACTAATGCCAAGAACAGCAATGCTGTTACAGTAAGGTAGGACATACATTTTCGTACTAATATGCTACCCTACCTGTTTTTCAGTGCTATTTTGTGTATAGAATCAGGTACTGTGTGAAGAACTCACAGAGATGAGAGCAAATTTAGAGTTTTAATTTGAAACTTGCTGACTCACTTATACAATGGCGTTTTTTGGTGCCAGGTGATGTCACATTCTATAGAGTACAATAGGTGGTGATATCACCTGGCACCAAAGATCAGCCAATAGCAGATTGCAATTTCAGTAGTATGCTTTTAACCATTAGATGTCAGATGCTTTTTTACATGTCGTAAAGTGCCATTTATTGTCAGGTTCTGTCTGCACAGTCTACATACACATTTACAATTTGAATCCGCTTTAATGTTAGCACCTGTTGACATTTTCTCTCCCTCTACAATGCCACCAACATCCTAACATCTGAAAATCCATGCGCTCTTCCTGTTCAGGTATGTCGGTGAGAACTACTCGGATGCTCAGGAGGCCATGGAAGACGCCATGTGCTCATTCTATAGCCAAAGCCCCGCCCACCAGCCCTTGTCCAGCCCTGCCATTGGTCAGCTGGCAGCAGTCAGAGGGGAGGAAGGAGACGAGCTGGCCAGGGTCCAGGTCTTGGAGGTCATGGCCTCCAACAAGGTCAAGGTGACTTGTATAGTTCATTATTTTACTAATATTTTGGAAATAATTGAATGGTGACAGAAACAAGGCTTGAACTCGAAGGAAGACATAGGTACAGTGTGTGTTGGTGTTTCTGTATCAGGAGAGCTTTTGTCTGCGTGTGTCTACCAGGTGTACTATGTGGACTATGGCTTCTCTGTGGAGACTAGTCGGACCAATCTGCTGGAGCTGCACCAGGACTTCCTCTCTCTGCCCTTCCAGGCCACCAATGTTCGACTGGCAGGTACATACAAGCTATAGATATTACTCTAGGACTTATGTATGTAAAAACGTAACATATCACAGTAGAACAAACTCATTCTGCTCTTCCAGGACGAAAAGCTTAGACTGGCAGGTAGATATACAGCACATAGAACACTGTATTTCCCTCTCATTTGGTGGTTTCATCTCTCCCTCTCCTGTCCTTCCTCTCCCCCCATCCCTCTTTACCCTCCTCCTCCTCCCAGGCCTGGAGTCGTACAGCTCCCATGCATCAGTCCTGTCCTGCCTGGACACCTTGGTAGTTGGAAAGATCCTGCTGATGGAGACAATGGAGCAGTGTCATCAGAACGACATGCCTGTGGCGGTGCTGTACGACACATCGCAGGATGATGACCTGAACATCAACGCCACCTGCCTCAAGGCCCTGCAGGACAAGGACATGGACAACCCTCTGACTGTAAGTATGGTGGTCTTAGTGTAATAGTAATGTGTGGGTGGGGAGCCCTCTGTTTACTATAGCAATTTGTGTGAGTGTGTGACAGTTAACAACCCTCTCTATTAGAATAGCACTGTAAATTTGTCATTTAGACACCAGTAAAGGGGCAATTATTCATAATTTTCATGCCTACTATGTATTTAGGTCAGCCAGTGAGTGGCGCTGTTGTACCATTCTCAGATTAGTGAATGCATGTGTGGCCAATGTATGCCAAAATTCAGCCCAATATCCTCACCCATAGCCTCTGTATCCTCTAGGTATCGTTTTTAGCGAGTAGCGCTAAACAGATGTGTGTGGGGAAACGCAGGTCATGGCTACTGTTGCTGCAAAGTGACAGTTGAAAGCCTGAAACTTCACTTCTAGAACTTGGTGCTGCTCCGAGTGTCACTGTGTTTCTTTTACTTTGATTTAGCTACGGTGGCCCTCCGCAGCTGGAAAATGTAAATGCAATAAACATCCATCATCTGGCCTTAACCCTTTATGTGCTCTGTTGCCTGTAGGTAAACTCTACGTATCAGAATGTGTGTGTGACCAACGTGTGTTCGGATGGAATCATCTACTGCCAGCTGCCCTCCAGAGGAACTGCAAAACTCAACATGTTACTGGACAAAATAGAGGCCTTCTTCATCTCCCAGGTACACAAGACATTAGAGTACTGTAATGCCTCCATGAAAGCAAAAGCATGAGATGAGGTGAAAGCTATTTTCCCAGATCTTATTGACTTAACCTGTTAAATCCACTTCAGTCATGAAGGGGAGATGATGAAAGGGGAGGCGACAGGTTAAAGAAGGATTTGTATTCCTTCAGAATTAAAATGGGCAACTCAAGGAGGTAGAACTCACTATTTGGAAGGTCTTAATATGTGTGTTTGTGTTTATTTCTACCAGGTGACGTTAGAGTCCCTGGTGTCCGGGCCGTTCAGCGGAAAGTTCTGTCTGGCCCGCCACAAAGGGAGGTGGTCCAGAGTGGAGGTAGGAACTGCTGGAAGACGCTGTAACCTGAAAAACTTGGAAGTTTTTAGTAAGCTGACAGGTTTTAAATATCTTGTTTTTATTTGTTAGATCACCAGCCTGTATGGCAGCAGAGTGATGGACGTCCTGTTCATTGACCTGGGCGTACCAGCCACTGTAGAGGTGACTGAACTCCGAGAGATCCCCCCTCCCTTCCTCAGCGACTTCACCGTCATCCCACCGCAGGTCAGTTCTTCTTGGTGTGTGTGGTTGTGTGCGTGCACCTCAATAGAAATCTCCAGCCATGGACTGCTAGAGTAGCATCCTCTCCTTCTATGAAGCTGCAGTGTACAGTACATGGAATAACGGATACTTGACTGGATGGATGCTTACTCTTTTTAATACTCTTTTTAATTTGTGGATTAGTGGATTAGTGAATGATGTGTGAGATCCAGCATTGATACACTGACTGGCTTAAGGGGGCACTGTATCAATAAACTGAAGAATCACATTCGCATCCCCTAGCATATCTCCTCCCGTTACATTTTCTAGGAATTAAAGAGTTGTCTCCAACACAGTGAAAATATTAATTGTTCTCGCAGCTTTGTGGAAAAGCCTGTCCTAGGCTTGCGTTTAAACAAGCTTAAACAATGCTTCTAAAGATGCTAATAAAACATTGAGAACGTGTCTAACAGTGATTGCATAATGCCACCGGTTATTGGAGACGGTCACAAAAACACTTGAAGGTGTATTGTTTTATTGTATGTCATCTCTCTCCCAGGCAATCAAGTGCCGTCTGGCCGACCTGACCGTCCCGGCAGGAGACTGGCACCCTGAGGCCATCCTCTGGCTAAAGGAGGCTGTCCTCAGCTCTGTAGACTGCAGAATGAAGGCACACACTCACACACACACACACACACACACACACACACACACACACACACACACACACACCATGGACTGTATCATGAAGTTACACACACAACTCAGTTAAACTTAAGCCATATAATTCTGGATGTAGACAAAAACAACAGGCTGGTTCAGATCTTACCTCTTCACCAATAATAATCTAGGAGGAGTTTATTAGATGTTAATAGATGAAGAATGAAGAATAAGGCCTTCAGGGAAGATTGCCCATTCTAATAGTTGACAGCCTTGTAGCTTCAGGAGGCTTTAGCAGGAACGGCTCAGGTTATCAGACAGCTATCTTTCTTTTTTAATTTCTTCCTTCCTTTTAGATCTTGAAGCTAGACCAGGACAAAGAGGACAGGCTGGTCCATATGTACCTGTTTATCGGTGCCGACGGTCAGGAGTTGGACAAGAGTATCAACCGTCAGCTGGCCCAGTCAGAGTTGTGGCAGAAACTCACAGAGCAGAACAGCACCACCGCCATCACCAACAGCAACAGTGTGGATGCAGGTAAAGCCGGCATCAAAGACAAATTCCCTGTTGAAACAAAATCTCAGACGGTTCACTCACTATTTGTGTACATGAATAAGTCTGTCCAAAGTTAGAAACTAGAAAATGAGCGCTTCAGCCTGTGACTCTTGGCTCTCTCTTGTAACCAGCTTTGGGAGTGTTTTGTTAACTAGACTGACCTACCAAAGATCAAAGGAATAACATAGAAATCCTGTTTATAGAATAGATTTTCTGTTCAGGAGTAAACTGTCTACATCAGGTCTGAACAAAATTTGCCCTTCAAAAAAATAATTTCCCAGAGTGGTAACATATTCTACACTGGATAAATAATCAGTGGTCGGACAAAAAACACAAAAGTGAGTTTTTCAGCAGTGAAGAAAGAAGGCTTATTTTCTCAGGTTTTAAACCTTGTAATCCCTTTTAACAGGGTCATGAACCCATAAATATTTGCATAAATATTATTTTAGTAACTAGATCCATCATCCCTGTAAGTTTCAATCCCCAGAACACCAGTTATATGATAGATATCATGAGTTGTAGGTTTTCTCCGCATCAACCACATTGGCTTCCTGTAATACTATTGTAATGCAGTTATATTTGATGCTTGTTATGGGGTATATTGCCAAACATCTTGATGACTTTCGTATGATAAGCTAATAAATAATCAATATCCAGTAGCATCTTTTTGGCTGTTGACACTACCTGTCCACAAATTTCAGCACCCATCACCGACAAAAATATTATTTGTATTTGTATGTGTGCATGTTTTTTCCCGAAACTCCCCAGGTGATCTCAGTGCGCTGGTGGAGAAGTTGTCTCTGAGCAGCCCGGCCCTGAGCCCCACTTTCAAGCCCGCAACCCAGGCCCAGCAGGGAGCAGGGGAACCGCCCTACATTCCTGCCCCAGCCAAGACCACCACGGCCAGGAAGAAGCCACTGCCGATGCCTCCTCTCCTGGATCTCCCCCAGGTGGGCGGGGAGGGAAAAACTCGTTCTCTAGGGGTTCGCTTGGCACATAAGGGAAATATTTTGCATCTATTCTGTCTTTTGGTTAAGAGAAAGGTTTATATCATTTGTCCCGTCTCCACTACTTTGAGCACTTGAGGCCGCAGTATACACATTGTTTACCTATTGTACGTTTTTGAATTGTGTTCTCTGTGTTTTAATGTGTAAGTTGCTGCGCTCCCTCTCTCTTTAGCCCGGTCAGAACATGGACGTGTTTGTGCCAGTGGCCCTGCACCCTGGCTACTTTGTGGTGCAGCCATGGCAGGACCTGCATAAACTGGTGGTGTTGATGGGGGAGATGATCCTCTACTACAACCAGGCTGGGAGCACCGCCGCAGCCACGCACGTCCAGAAAGGAGAGGTCTACGCTGCTAAAATAGACAAGAAGTAGGTGGCATGTACCATGGAAGTGCATACCTGCAGCTCACATCTGTCACATTCATAGAATTTGATTTCACAGAGTTGCAGGATTTGGAAAGAAACATTTCTGACAGGAAAAAAAAACGGGAAAACGAAAACGCCTTTTGTTTGCTGCCCGTCTCCTCGGTGCGCTTGTATCTGAATTTTGCAGTGACTTTCCAATGATTACAATGCTCCAGTCGGTCTAACCTAAGGCCTCATTCTACCCAGTTGGCACCGTGTGCAGGTGAAGGGGGTTCTGACCAACGGGCTGGTTTCTGCCTACGAGCTGGACCACGGCAAGCATGAGCTGGTGCGCCGCACGCAGCTCCGGCCTCTCATAGAGGAATTCAGACAGCTGCCCTTCCAGGCTATCACTGCACAACTGGCTGGTGAGTCGGATAATAGTTCTCTTTCGTTGGATATCACTGGAATGTGTTACAGTTAATCATTACCTTTCCCACTAATGGATAATGTAACGCATTGCTATTTCAATTTGTTGTTTACATTCTAGTAAGACAATGCCATTCCTAGAAAGATTTGTGTCTCAGAAATAAACATAATTCTGCACAGTCAGACCTAATTGTCACTGAACTTTGATTTATTACGTAGTATCGTGGTTGTATTGAATCGTGAACCTCATATCGCGTATCAAATTGTATTGTGAGATAACCGTATCATCCCATAGCTATAACACTTTGTGGGAACATCTTACACAGCCTCCCTTCTGCTTTCTCTTCCCCCAGCTCCTTCTTTATCCTCCTCCTCTCCCTCCTTTGTATTTAGTGGCTGCGGGCCTTCGTGTATTTTGATATTTGATGCAAAACGGAGCTGCTTGGGTTCCTGAAATCCTAACCCTGAGCTCCCTCTCTGTCCACACGCCTCCTCTTTGCCCTCCGCAGGCGTGGCGCAGCGCCAGTGGTCGGAGGAGGCCTCCATGGTGTTCAGGACCCACGTGGAGAAGCGAGCGCTGGTGGCCCTGGTGGAGAGCATCCAGGAGGGCTCCGAGGTCAAGGGCGAGGCGTGGGAGCGCCGGCTGACCGTGTACCTGGTGGACACCGCCCAGGAGGAGAGGGACGTTTGGGTCCACAATATGATAGTGGACGTAGCCGGCGAGCTGTCCTCCGCCGCCTAGGACGGCTATGAAATGACTAATTTTGACTGTGCCTGTTCAAGTTAGTCTCCCGATTTTAACCAGGAATTGTTTGCAGGTTCTCCTCATTTTCTAAGGATCTTTAAAGGCTGGCGAAAGTGCCTAGTAAACTCTGGAATCGCTTTTCTCTTCCCTCGCTTCGTTCACGTTCGTCGTTCTAGATCTTCCTCCCATCCTAAGACTTTAAGAAGCCCGACTCCAGACTGAAGCTCTGTAATTGTACTTAGTTAAAGAAGTAAGAGGTTTTTTTCTTTCCTTAATTTTCAGGACTGGCAAGTGGTTGTATCTGTCTCAAAGGAGCGCACTGCTGCCATAGAATGCAGTTGTTATAAAAAGATGGATAACGGCATCACGTTTCTCTCTGATGCGTTTCTCATTTTGTCTTTCTTTGATCATCACAAACTTTTGTTCCTTGCAGTTAAGTCATCTGTGTGTTGTATATTTTGTTTATTGTTTATTAATGTTATTTATTACTTGTTGAATTGGAATTTTCTTTTTCCATGTGGAACTGATTTTGTTGTTTGCTGTGACTTTAATGCATGTAATTGTGTAGCTCATTTTGCATTTATTTTGTGCATATATCTTTAACACTTATTAATTCAGTGTAAATGACTTAACTGCATGAATCTACATAGTTGTTTAAGCCTTACAGATGCAGTCCCCTTGTTTCACATCCTGTTACTAGGCTGGAGAGCGAGTTGTGCCATTTCCGATGTTGTTTCAAAAAGCTGTTCTTTTGTTCGTTATTAAAATAACGTTATATGTACTTATGAAGCCTTCCAATGAGTTTGTATTTTGATTGAAAGCGTATTACCGTCGAGTTTATTGGATTGAAGCGTTTGAAACTGGAGAAAACAGTGCGAGTCTGCAGAGATGCGCTGGTGAAAGCAACAGTTGTAGTGAAACTTGTAACTGCAGGAGGTCCATTATCGGACAGTGTCGAATGCTGTAATACTCTATAGAACTTATTTGTCGCCTTTCTTTCACAACTGTTTGTTGATAAGATGGAGATCTGGGCTGCTGCTAAACACAGATACAAGGCGAAGAAAAGAAAACGGGGAAAACGGCAGTAACCGCAAAGTTTGTCAATTGCTCCGGCGTATCAAGTTGACATGCTCCGTGCATGCTTAAGAAAATATCGCGTGCCTCGGTAGACCTGTTTAAAATATGACATTGACGGACTCGGGGCGGGGTTCGTTGTTAAAATGAACGGTTAAAAAGGGGTAAGAACAAGAAGCACGTCAGACAAGCGACGTGTCCGATAACGGGTGCCTCGCACTACTACTGGCCGTCCGATAATAGACGCAGCTACATTGCATGACATCACCGGAGTGACAGGGCAGCCGTGTGGGGGGAGGACGGAGAGGAGGAGGAGGAGGAGGAGGAGGATCTCGCTCCATAAGTTTACTTTGCCCTTTGCGGGAGAGGAGTTCAGCCTCCGCAAAACCCGCCGCGAGACGACTCGAGACCGGGTGGATAAATAAAAAAACACTTGTGCGAACTTTTCCTATCGGCTCCTTCCAGGATTATCTGCGGGTCATGGACGGTTTCGTCTAGTCGAGTTTGGCGGAATCCCGGCTCTCTGTGCTGGCACCAAAGCGGACCGAGCAGTGCGACTCCAGGCGGCTCTGAAGGAAACCATATCTGGTCAAAGTATTCGTTGCTGTCACCCGGCGGGACCGTCCGGCTATAAATAGCGCTGGAGGAGGTACGGAAATAAATGCAAAATTATACCGCCGGCAATAAAGCAGCCAAATTAGTGAGGATAGCGCTTCTAGGTTGAAATAATGAACGAGATAACACATTTGGATTGGAAAAAACAATGCACAAAAAAGTGGTTTTCAAACTGGGGCCCGGGAACCTCCTGGGGTCATTGAGTGTGTGCGTGTTTGTGTGTGTGTGTGTGTGTGTGTGTGTGTGTGGGGGGGGGTGTTCCAGGGGGTTTCCAGGAAAAATAAGGAATAGTTTAATTTCACTTAAATTTTTAGTTTCCTCCCAATTAGAGAATGCACAACAGTGGCTACTCTAATCATAGGGTTCTATGTCAAAGTTACAGTAGGCTATTGATTCTGCAGTAAATCAAACTACAAAACTCTAAACAAATGGGTCTCCTTAGTAAGTTAGTCTGATCATATGGGGGTCCATGGTCAAATGCATCTATTTGGGGGTCCTTGACATAAAAACAAGTGTGGCAACAAATGAATTAAGCCAGTGGTTCTATAAGTAGGGTCCTTGACGGGGTGCCAGGGGGTCCCCAGCAAACTGAGGAATAGTTTAATGTCACTATAATTTAATGCAATAGTAATTCTCCTTATTTGAGAATGTATGGCTGTTCTAATCATAGAGTTCACTCTCACCACTGTTTTCACCCTATATGTACAGGTCTAAAACACTGCATGCAAAACGCATGCAAAAGCACCAGGTTGGCATAGAATTTAATGCGAGGGTCTGAGCGAAGCTGTTAAATATAAAATATAGGCCGACATTATCATCACCACCTTGCATAATCAGTCAACAAGTGCTGGGAGATGCAACAGTTGTCTGCTGACAAGCTGGTTGTCACTTCTTCCATGAGCTACAGTGTAGAGCTATAGAGCTGCTCCAGTAGCTTTGTTACTCTGTTAAGTTGTGGGGTTTTTCTGTTTTGTTCCAACAGCCCAACATGCTCTGTTGTTCACTATTGTAAACCTGAGGGAAAACAGCTTCTTCGGTCATCTGTTTTGTGTAATTTCTAAACACTTTGTAGAGGTAGACAGGCCCTCGCTCTCTCTCTCATATTAATTCTCTATCAGCTTTGTTTCATTCTCTTAAAACAAACACACACACACACACTGTATATATATTCATAAATCCATCTGTCACCTTTTCAGCAAGCTGCCCTGTGAAGTGACACAACACATAACATTTTGACCTCTGCAGAATGCACAAATGGCCTGACCCCGGGGCCGAAGCAGCCAGCGAGCTGATAGGCCCCTCGTTATCCAGCTCCTGATATACGACTCCATACTGCGTCCCAAAGCGGGGTCCGGGGCCCACCGGCGGTCCTCGATAGACTCCTGAGGGGTCCTCAGCAAAATGAAAAACGGCTTAATTTGACTTTTACTGTTACTTCATTCACTGATCATTTCATTCTGTCCACTGTTTTCTCTACAAACTTAAACACCTACATGACATGAAGAAGACAGAACTCTTGCTGTAGTGTCTGTTTTAGTAAGCATCCATGCTTTGTTCCAATGCTAAGGCTAAAGCCAGTGAGTAAGTGAAGGGACACCCTCTACATATACTGCGCCCCTACTGTCACAGCAGGAAATGTACTTATAAACACACACATGCAATGTCTCTCTCACTCTGTCCCACACACTATCTCTCTCCTCCTCTATATCTCTGTCACATGCGTCGCTTCCCTTTTGGTTCTGGGACAGCAGGCCAGTTGCCTCTCTCAGCTGTTGTCTACTGGGCCTTACAAAAAACCCTTTTGTAATCCCGTAATAAAATTTAGGAGACTATACAAATAACACAGTAAAAATACCATGAAGTATGATAAAATCTCTGTAACCACAAACAGTATAAGTCCCAGTAGGAATATTATAGGAGTATTATGGCGATTTTTCATTCCCTATAGAGAAACAAGAAATTCCCATTTGAACCAAGATCCATCCACTGCCCCATCTTCAGACGTGGGTCAAATAGTATGAGCAAATAATTCTTGACATTTGTTTCCACCTGTTTGGAATACCCAGGTTTGCCAGATCAGGACAGTTCAGATAGCATCGGGTTAAATTGTCAATCACAACCCCCCCATGCTAAATTCACTTCGAAAGACGTTCCTATGATCTACAGTTCATAGCATCGATTGTCCTGTATGCCAAACCCCAACTATGTGCTGTGTGAAGCAGTTTAAAACAAATTATTTAAAAAGCGAGTTGCTCCAGGTCTGCTGCCACTAGACGTTCAACTGTATGAGCAACTGTACCCATATTTTTATTTTTCTGCCCCCTTTTAAAAAGTCAGTACAAGCCAGAGGCTGGAAAAAATCTTTAGAGGTGACATCCTGCTGGCTTATGTCTTATAAGTTGCTGTATATATGTTTTTTAAATGAATGTCAGAGGCTATAAAACACTTGCGAAGCATTTACAAGTCTCTATAGTATATTGCCATGACACAGTTCAGACTCCCATGTTTGGAGGGTCGCCCGGTTCTGAGGTGTTTGTCATTAGCTTCGAGATGACAGCCGCTTATGACAAGCTTAGCAAGCATCTTGTGGTTAGATTTGCCAAGCTTATTTCAAGACATTTTAAGTGAAACGATCGCACGGCACTTGCACGTTCTGTTTTCAGCGAGTTCCACATTTTTCATGACAGTGTAAGCTGTTTTGAAGACGCTTAGCGGGAAGTAGCCGACTCGCGTGTCTAAAGGCCCCAAACGCTGTCGTCTCACTACCTGCTTTGTTTACATCGTGATTTATTGGATGGAAGAGTTTTCCGGCGCTCTGATAGCATGTGGCTGCTAAACCGAGTTTTACAGAGATTTATATGAATGTGGAATCTGAAGAAAGTTTTGTTTACGTCTTGTAATATTTGTGAACTCTTCCAAGGTGCATGCATCAAAGCAAACGAGAATTATTCGAAGCTTCTCAAGTTCCTAAGACGTTTCTTCTACTCAAGGCTCTGACCAAGGCTATTACAGTGTTGGTTTTTAACATTAAAGCATTGTCTATTGTTCTCCATGAGTTGAGTTGTTTAATTCTGGAGTAAAACAAACTTTTTTTCACTTTGGCCCTTACTGAGTTAAGAAAGTTCAGGAACTTACTGTATGTGACCAATAATGGATCAATCCGATTTGGGCTGGCAGTCTGAACAAGGCCTTACCGATCTAAGACCGGTTTGACCTTTTACGACAACGTCAAGGTTTTATATCTGACTTGACTAATGATCCTATATCAGGGCTGCTATTCTTAGAAACTTGAGCAATGTACCGCCCCGGTGGCTCAGAGGGCGAGGGTCATGCCATGTATTCATGACCTTACAGGTTACACTCTGGCTCATGACCTGGGTCACATATCATCCCCTTTATCCTGTCTTTCCTTTCATACCCACTCAATGTTTTCTAGTCAAGCAGAAACGCCAGAAGCTTAAAGAAACGTTGTAAATCCTGCAGGCCCTGGTCTGTTTGGTTTCACTAGGTCAATTCAGGCTCTTCCAGGAGACTTGGAGCAGAATGATTTGGAGCTCAGCCCAGTTCTTCATCTTTGGTTCTGGAAACTTGTCACGCTGCTTAGAGAAAGCAGAACAAAGGAATGGCATGCTTGACCCCACCTTTTAGCAGTCAAAGTAACAACAGTCAAAAGGCACCCAAATGCATTTCTAGCACTTTTAGACTTGGTCAGTTTAGAGACAGGGTTCTTAAACTTTTTCAACCTGGAATTCAAACTGAGTACATTTATTCTCATCTAGGGACGCAGGCTCAGTAAAATACAAGTTATTATTAGTCTTCTTGTGTGGGATCATCAGCAATTTAGGCCACGACACATTTCAGGCCCTGACCCATAGTTTTAAGAAACCCTGGCTTAGAGACGGCAAGTATGCTGAGCATTGGGTGTTGTGACCCACAAATGTTCCACTCCACCTCATCCATCATCACCCATCTGGTCCCACAGCCAAGATCCTATCCAGCCATGTAGAGAAAGCAAGAGAGAGGAAAATAGATCCACACTCTATCACTGTCTCCTCACAGTGGGCTTAGAAAGAGAACAGGACCAGTGAAAGAAAGAAAATGTGGAGAAAAGACATTTCCGGACAAGGTATTTGGTTTATCCACAGTTGACTTTTATGATTTCTGTAGATTGCCTTGTGAAGAAAAGCAGACCTGCACTTTGTCTCTGTCTCTTTGCAGATGGGTTGGAAACAGGACACGACGCTGGGAGGAAATGGAGAGTTGATTTAGAAGGACAACATGAGAAGTGAAGAAGTGAAAACAAGCTCAATGCTAGTACATATAAAATCACCAATTTACATTCACACGGCAGCCATTTTGAACACTCGGGAGAAGATTGGCATAAAACTACAGTGTTACTTAAACACATATGTTTTTTCAGATAGACCTAATGGTTATTAAATCAGCTAGCAATCTTGGGAACATCAACATTGGCTTGAATTTAGGAGGGAATTGGCTCGATCGCTTACTAGTTGGAGCTGCTAGCTTACAGTGACCAGACGTCCCGGTTTGTCCGGGATTGTCCCGGTTTCAAGATGGGTGTCCCGAGTCCTGACAAATATCTGTAAAACACTAAAATGTCCCGGTTTTCAACATTCACTACCAAATTGTCCCGGTTTTCACCACAATTAAAATAATAATAATAGTATTATACTTGTTTTCAGTGCTTACATAGACGTTTATCATGTTCTGTCCCTCTCATTATTACCTAACCCAATCAAAAAACATAAACAATGCACCACGCGTCTGAATGTTTTGGTGGATTTTTGGAGACAAAACATCATTTTTCATTTGCTGAGGCGCTGTCCATGGTGTTGAAAGGTGCAGTCACTAGGTGTGCTAAGTGCTGAAATAATTGTCCCCCATCCTGATGAAAACGCCTATGGTGCATAAGCGCATACATGTGCGCGTGCATGAACGTGCGGTACACTTTAAGGGTCCCGGTTTGGGGGTTTGAAAATGTGGTCACCCTATGCTAGCTTCCTATACTAGACTCTCGTTGCTAACGATAATGGGCCAAATATATTAAAATGTGAACCCTCCAGATTCTTGAGATCCATTCATTTGTAATACGTTTTTCAGTGGGGAATCTGTGAAATGATAAATGTTTGTATATGGTACACAACTATAAGACATTTGCCGAGCTGTATTTGCTCTGCAGGTACAGTTTCCCACCCCAACTGTTCAAAATGGCCGGCGTGCGAATAAGGTCATAGCTCACTACTACAACCTAACAAACGTTAGTTAACATACACTTAGCAAGACCAACTATGCTAATGTTACATCCTCAACAAAGGATGAAGCCGACTTACACTGATTAAGTCCGATAGTTTGCAAAACCTAAATCAAACAATCCAGTGTTGTAAAGTGACATGACTTACCTTATCAGTAAACCAAGGAACTTGAAACGAATCTTCTACTAGCTAGCTAAATGCTTCCACAATTGAATTGTAGAGACATTTGAAATGGAATAATCAAACTTCCAATGCAACTGCAGTGAAAACTAGCTGCAGCAGGAGCAGTAACTTATGTCCATCAGCTGGGTTATAAAGGTGACTACCACAGGCATTTCAGGCACCTGTTGGGACCTAATGAAAATCCTACAGTTTCTTAGCGACATGGCAAGCATAAAAAATGGAGCAGAAAAGGGATAGTTCCGAACAAAATATGTGATTTTCTTTTACTATCCACAATATACTTTTTGGCCATCTTGTCAGTTGCATTGAGAAGAAAATAGACTCACAATTTGTCACCGTCTCTTTGCGTTTTGTTTAGAAAGAGGTCATGGCAAGGGAAAGAAGGAAGAAAAGGGAAAACAAGCAAAGGGACAAGATGTTTAATTTCCTCCTCCATGGCTGACTTTCTGTATCTATCGCATTATAATCTAGAGAGCTATTAATCTCTCTTCACTCTGTGCTTCTCCCTGCTCCAGGTCTCTGTCTTTCCCAGGGGCTCTCCAGGCACTTGGCTGCCTTCGTTGTTATTTTACTCGTGAGCTGGGGGTCACTGAGGTGAGTACAGTCAAGTTGACTGCAAAGGGAAATATAGTGCTGCATTAGATCTGCTTGAAGATGGTTTTAAGGATTGTTAGGAGTGTGATTTTTGTGAACTTGACTATTGGCATTCAACCGATAAAAGTCGGCTTTGCTTTTGCGCCGATCCTTCAAACACCCTCAGATGTTCCAGCATTAAATTCATCTCTTGCTTTCTTTGTTGTTTCCATCCACAGGTATCTCCTATATCCCCCCAGGGTTTTTCCAGGCACTTCATTTTGGCTTTCTTGTTAGGAGGGGTTACTGAGGTGAGTTACATGTGTTTGCAGAACCACTTGAAAGCCTTTCAAATCCCTTTATTCAGAACCAACTGAATAATTGAATCATCTCAAACATCTAAACCTTGCACAGAGAACGTAAGCAACGACTCAAGCGATTTCTCAATCCACTGACATAGCTGAAATACAGGATATTTTGTGAAAGCCAATTCTGATCCGTAAATGCCTTTAACAAGTACCACAATGTGTTTTAATTCTGTGCTTTCAGACATTTTGTAAAAGCAGATTGAACTTTTTTCAAACGGTGAATATCTCATATCTATTTACTGGTATTCCCAGGTGCGTTGTCCATCATGTCGGTGTTGAGGAAGGAGATGGAGAAGTACAGGGACATAGACGAGGACGAGCTGCTGAAGAAACTGACAGAGGAAGAGCTTCAGCGGTTAGAGGACGAGTTAGAGGAGCTGGATCCTGATGTGAGTTCATAGTGTGCTATTCAGTAGGAGGGGTGAGTGTGTCTGCCTGGTTGTTTTATTGGTGTCAGTGGAGAGTTTTGGTGTCATATGGTGGGAACCCCTGCTGGGAACCCCTGTCATAATATACTTTATGTAACTATAGCGCTTACTCTGTCAGCATCTTTAAACCACTTTAAAGGGCAGATAGGTTGAAGTTGATCAAACTTAAAAAACCCACGTAATAAGATAAAAACTGCTTGGTGGTCAAGCTAAAAACAATCCAGTTTTTCTTAATTCCTGATACATTCTGGAGATATGTGGTTTTCACCTGACAACAGCGATGTTTATTTAGGCTTTAACATGGTTGGATGTGTCATCTAAGATAAGATTAAACTTGCTGGATCCCTGGGGGGAAATAAGGTTACTGCAGCAGCAAAGTAGGATTCAGCTGAGGACACAAACAGAATATAAAATAAGTAATAAACAGTAAATAATAATGTACAAAAAACAAAGAATTATGCTAGTTCATGTATCTGATGGTGGCAATTTAATGGTACTATGACTTAATAACCCATATATCCTATATTTGTGTTATGATGTGACATGTTTTATGATGTTTTTTTGGCTGACAGCGTTAGCGGGTAATTTCCATTTTTTAGCCAGTTTAACTGTTTTAAGTGCAGAAGATTTAAATGCCCTTGAATGTACTCATGAGTAAGCGGCTGTAATGTAAATAATGGTTTCCACAGTATTAGAAGTGGGAGTTGATGGACTGTGGACTAAAGCGAGTGTTATTATCTACAGGCTGCACCTACAATTCATGGGCAGTTAGTCTCACAAAGCCTGCAGATCACAGTCAGGCTGAATGTAGCACACAGCCTCTGACTGATCATAACACAGTAATGTGTCCATCAAATTAATGCTGATATGTGCAATGCATGATCCTATGAGCCAAAGTCCACTGCCCTAGGTCTACATCATATATTTTTCACAGTATGCCTATAATCCAAGACAAAAGTAGGCTAGACAATCAGGTGAATGTTGCATCAAAACAATCTAGCTTGAATCTGGCTAATCTGTCACATGCTTTCCCAACACTGTCCACTTAGTACTCTTTGAATAAAACAGAAATACCTTTAAAATAATCTATATAAAACCTTTAGGCCATAGATTTCTATGTAAAGGTCTCTCCCGATGACATACGTTTTTAGTGCAGATGTCAGAGAAGAGTGTTTTTCCCTCACGACAGCAGTAATGTAATATGACCAGAAATTGGACTGGACACACGTCAACAGCAGCATGGAACGACACACACACATGCATCTCTTCATTCAAATTGATTATGGATTATCAAGGTAAAATTCAAACAGCTGTGCCATAGTGCATGTAGCCTAAAATCTGAATTACCTTTTTTAATACTAATATGTGACTCAAATGACTGAATTCCCGCTTCAGATTGAAGTAAAACCTCTGAAGAAAAAAAAAAAGGCAGAAAATACATTGTCTGACACTTTTTCTGATGCAGTCGTTCCAGAAAGGATGAAAAGGATGGAAGTATTCAGGAAAAAAATGCCAATAATCGCCTTACAGAACAATGTTGCTGCATATTAACTCTCTTTCACCTGCAGACATAATTAGCCTACTTCGGGAATTCATACATAACATAATGTTAAGTATTATCCAAGTGAAGAAACTTGTTAATCGACTTGTTAGTCAGTTTATAAGGCACATTTTCAATAGATTTTGACAATTTATCTGGTAAAGTGAAATTCAGCCAGCAGAGATAAATCCTAGAAAATATTCCACCTTTGATGTGACTGATTTTATAATGCCGCTACCTTTGCTACTATTAAGCTGCCCTGTTCCCCATCGTTTATTTCTGTATTTGATGTATCAGTGTAATCGTTGCTAGCCCAGGTGGTGTATCATGTAGTTAGTGAATGCTTTGTAAGTACAGCGCATCAGTTATACTAGTGTTTAGTTTGTATTGCTCTTTTATTATGGTGTTTATTTCTGCATGTGAAGCATCCAGAGCCAGTTTAGTAACCCCAGTCATATATCATGGGTAGAGGTGCCGACAGCAGCTGTAATAGCTTTCTGATGAATGTCTTAACTGCTCATACAGAGACTGGATGCCCCCCCAGTGCCAAGAGAATGACTGGAATAGTATAATGTGCAGAACTCAGGGTGTGTGTGTGTGTGTTTGTGCTCCTAGTGCTAAGAGACTGACTGGAAAAATATAGCTTGTGGGACTCTGTGTGTGTGTGTGCGTGTGTGTGTGTGTGTGTGTGTGTGTGTGTGTGTGTGTCCACCCGATGCCAGGACTTGACTGATCTGGAGGATTGCATGACGTACACAGAGCCAGAGCCAGCGAGAGGGAGCGTGTGCATGCTTACGGGGTTTTTGCCTGTTTTGTGTGTAACCGATTACACAACAGTAAAGTGGCAGTTTGTGCTGAAACACGGTGTAACCTTCCCAGCAAGGCTGCCCACATCGGTTCCAGTAAGCCATTAAAAAGTAAGATCACCATGTCGGGCAGAAGAACAACATGTCTGCCTAACCCTAAATAGATACGTTCTTGTCTTCGTTTATCCAGAGAGGGATCGCTCCTTTCTTCAGCGCATCCTGTTTTACATTCATTCAGTTGCACATTAGAGTTAGACTGGTTCATTGGTTTGCTGACATTGGCCCTTAATTAAATATCAGATCTGGTCCAGTCAGTGTCGTCCCCCTCCAACATGATGATGCAGTTTGTTTGATTACATATTTATTACAGAATTGACCATTACTACACTAGTTATCAATAGGAATCCCATAACCAAATTGAGTCTAATGCGACATTTTAATCGGATTCCACGCAAGTATGCATGAATATGGTTGTTGTTGTTGTTGCTCTTCTTCTTCTTCTTCTTCTTCTTCTTCTTCTACATATCATATAACAAATATATCATATCATATAACATAAATACATATCTGTATTTAAAAGCCCGTATCGGTCTAACTCTGTCTCACACATTCACACTGTGAGCTGCCCAGTACAACCACAGTCTTCTACTGCTGGCCGTTGAGCAGCTCTACTGGAGTGACTGGAGGTTAATGCCTTGGCGGTAGTTGTTGAGAGACGGTAGAGCGCTCTTCGTCATTTTCATTCTCCAACTAGATTCTCCCAGCTGGCAACCCTCTGGTCACACACTCCCTCGTCTAACTTTTAGGTGTTTGGCTACAAAACACTTGGATTTGGCTGCACAAGCTGTTTAGGGAAATTCAATGGACATTTTCTGGTTGTGGTTTTTTTTCTAACTGTAGAAAGATGGCTCCTTTAACTTCAATTGTTTGGGTGAAGGCTTAGTTTCAAAAGACATGGGGGTGAGTAGATAATGACAGAATTTTCGTTTTTTGGTGAACTTTTCCTTTAAAAACCATAACACCAGTGACATAACAGATCAAATCCCTCCTTGCTAGATTTCACCGGAAGTAACCTCTGTTTCTCATGACAGGAATGAAGTATATGAGATGTGTTTAAGTCCGCAGCTCGTAGCGGTGTTGTGTGATATACCATAGGCTTTACTATAAATACCATGTGACATGTACACTTACAGACGACCACTGTAGGTGCTGAGCCAGAGAGAGAAGTACAGTAGAGAGAGAGAGAGAGAGAGAGAGAGAGAGAGAGAGAGAAACAGCAACAGGCCCTTCAATCTGCCTCTTACTGTTAAAAATAACATCCAGGTACTGGACATAAGAGGCCTGTCCAAACCCACAGCTGATATAACTGTGTGACACACGAGGCGTCGCGGTGATGGTGTGATATACTCTCGGCTTTACTATAAATACTACTGTATGTGGCGTGAACATTTATAGACCACTACTGTATAGCTGCTGAAAGAGAGAGAGAAGAGCGAGTTATACGTTATAAATATTGAAGATTCTGCACTTTTGCACATATTTTCAAACCAAATAATCTTATCATCTCGGTCTGGTTTGACTGTATAAACTGGCGATATTGCTCGTGATAAACAGTCATGCCAATAACAACTGAACTGACAGAGAGAAAAGGTGAGAGACTGAGGGGGAGAGAGAGAAAGACTGAAGGTGGAAGAAAGAGTAAGGGTGAGAGAGGCAGAGAGAGAGAGAGAGAGAGAGAGAGAGGCCTCTAAGTGCGGAGAGGAGAGATAAGATATGAAGCTATAAGTAGCGCTTTTGGTCACTGCTTTAGGTTGAGAATAACTCTGTGAGCAGCTTTAAAGGTCTGGGAGATTTCTTGGTCCCGTGTTGTGTGCTGGAGTGGAGATAGGGACTGTTGTGGGATTTACATTACACCACAACAAAGATACCACCGCCTCTACATCTCTCTCATGTTTACTCTAGCGCTTATTCCTACTTTCTTGCATTTTCTGTTTTGTTCTGTCCTCTCTCTTTGTGTCTTTTTGTAGCTTCAATATGCATTTAAAGATGCAATGCAGATATTTTGTCATCTAAATGTTGGACATATTCACATTTTGCTGTTGTTGAACATCTTACAGAATGTATGCTTTTCATGAATGAAGAAGAGTGTTTATTTTCTGTAGTTTGACCTTATACAACAGGGTTTTAAAAGAGTATGACCCTCACTTAACACATACGTTACCAGATAAACTTTCAACTCGAGAGAAAAAAGCAGAAAAATCCAAAATTTACTTACTAGGTGGAAATTAACTCATCAAACCTCAAACTAAAGTGCTGTTTTGCTAAAATGCTTGCAAACATTATAAATGTAAATCAAACCTATTTCGGCAAAATTAATTTAAAAATCATGCTTGGTTATAGTTCATCCTTGTATTAAGGCCTCAACGCGGAAAAAGAAAATCCTAAATCCAGTAAATTACTGTGTAAACAAAGTCAGTAGTGGTGTTATAATTTTCAATAGGGGGCGCTGCACTGGTATTTAGGGATTGGGCTTTTGAAAACTCACCTGCAGTCATGTCATCACACAAGAGATTGCTTCCCACTGGGTCCCTAATGCCTGAAGTTAAAGGAAAAATTCACCCTAAAACACTTTAAGACTCTAAAATAAACAGATATTAGCTTGCATTTCTGGGCCCATTTTATTGTTTGGTGGTGTATTTTTCTTATTCCCACAGATCACTGGCCAAAGGTAAATGACAAGATGTTGCATCGAGACACGTCACATTTTCAGCTACCTAAAACATCAACGTAAATGTCAGGTTTTGGTGTCAGTCACTCAAAAGCAAAGAGCGAGGACTTCTTTCTAGAGCCGCGATTTTGCACCAAGGTTCAACAGTTGTACAGGGAGAAATCCATCATAGAAGAGGAGAGAGACTAATTTCTCCACTGACAGTAGCCTCAATAGACCAGAATGCAATGCAGCCACAAGAAATGTTGTGTTTTGAGTAAGGGGCGCGGCCGCAATCATAGACAAGCACCTATGATCATGAACTGGTTGGCTAGATGGATATATTTATATGCCCATATACCCACCTTTGATTAAAAGCAACAAATTCACGCCCCTGCTCTAGGTGTTGTCGAAAAGGCATTCTGGGAAAAGTAGGAAATAAATGTACATAGTAGAAGTAGATGAGGCAGGTTGAGGGAACGTGGGTTCACCAAAAAAGTAAATCACACTTCATCACAAAACAACTCATGGAATTGCTTGACCATCACAAATTGATGGTATATAACAGTGTAAGAGTATCCAAGGGTGTGTTTTTCCTGTAACCAATGCCAATCCTCCTCTTGGGACAGTATCCATATTTTTAACCTTTGAAAATTCTCCTCCCTTTTCTAGAATGCGTTGTTGCCGGCCGGGATGAGGCAGAAGGACCAGACCAAGAAGGCTCCTACAGGAACTTTCCAGAGAGACAACCTCCTGGCCCATCTGGAGAAACAGGCCAAAGAGCACCCTGATAAAGAAGACCTGGTGCCCTTCACCGGGGAGAAGAGAGGTAGGACCTGGGGCTACTGTGTGTATGTCATTATTAGTTGTCTTCTCACAGTAAACCAGCTTATACGTTCTCTGGATGGAAGTATTCCCATAACTTTGATTTTATCGACCAAACCAGTGACAAGAACATCGGACGCTATTTGGTCTGCCTAATTATTCGAGGTAACTGAGTTATCCCAATTTTTGGCGAAAACATAGCCTACTTTGCGGAGGTAATAACTAAGGAGTAATGAATTACTTTATGAAGAATAAGCCCAACACTTTGACTCCTGGTATCATCCAGTATCTATCCTCTTCTTACATGCTGGTCTCTCAAACCAGTAAATTACGCCTAATCCTCAATTTAATCCTGACCTAAACCTCAAACCTAAAACAATATATTTCAATGAGGAAACTCTAAATTCTTCTGCAGTCTCAGGCCTAGTGGGACCTGGAAAACCTCAGGTATTCATGGGTAGAAGGATGTTTTTATTCCCTGTAGAGTGACGGGTTCCACAAGACCCCCTCCCCGACAGGCCTTGTGAGGATTGTCAGCACACCAGTTTAGTGTGGATACAGAGGTGTGTGACGGATGGTGAGAAATACCAGACATCTCCATCTGAAACTCTAGAAGGTCTCCCTGCTGTAACCCTGGATGCCTGTCTGTCTGTCTTTATCTATCCATCCATTAGACATACACTCGTTGGTGAAAGTAGGACAGTGAGCTAATGTCGGGTCTACTTTGCTGGTGTTATCATTTAGTAAGTTAATCATGTGTCCCTAAAAAGACTCACAGTCAGTTGTTTTGCCTCAAACTCATCTTTTGATGTGGAAGCAATGTTAGGTTGTAGATGAGTTAACAGTGAAATAAGGCTAACTTTAGCCCACTGTCCCCATTACTTTTGCCAATGAATGTTTACAAAGTTGCACACAAAATGTGCTTCTGCAACTATTTTTTGCCCCTCCTAGTACATTTGGTATAATCCAAATGGCGATGCAAAATGGATAATTACAAAGAGTAAAATCTGATATGACCAACCACAACTAAGCTAAGCAGTGGTAGCTTAGACGTTAGAGAGGCAGGCTTGTGGCCGAAAGAGCGTCGGTTCGAATTCCCGGACTTGGGAAAATTTGGGTGGGGAAAGTGAATGAGCAACACTCTCCCTCAACAACCTGTCAAGGTGCCCTTGAGTAAGGCACTGAGCCCCCTACTGCTCCAGTGGAGCTCACAGTGGCCAGCAGTAGAAGACTGGTTGTACTGGGCAGCTCCCAGTGTGAATATGTGGAATTTGAAGCAGGGCGTTGCAGGAAAAGAACTAAGTTCAATCAGCTTTCCCTGGATAAATAAGGGGTAACAATATTCATAGTATATCTGTGTGACAATTTAAGGTCAAAGTGGCTGATTTCCTCCTTATCCATATAATACCTCACTAATTATCTTTAGTGTCATGACGATATTATGAATCATGTATCAAACTGAAAGGGGATTCAAGTGTGTTGACCATTTTCCCACAGCGGCCATTTTCAACACTTAAGGTGGGAAACTACCTGGAAGACTGCCACATTTGTTGAGCTAGTGTTACGTCAACACATAAATGAAGACTTCCGATAGACCTAATAGTTATCCAATTAGCTAGCAATCTCTGCAACAACCAGGACTGCTAGAATTTAGCAGTGTAGTTAATTAGCTTATCTAGCTGCTAGCTAGCTTCTTAGGCTAGATTTTTGTAGCTAGCTATACTGAGCCAAATATGTTACCTTAAAATGTAAACCTTGTCCCTACAGATTCTCCATTTTTAATAAAACATTTTGTCCGGTTCCAACATGATGTGCATCTGTGGCATAAGGTCAAAATGGCCGCTGTGGGAATAAGATCTCCTCATGCTTATATCCAAATGTTCAAGCAATCCCTTTGTCGCCATATCCATACCTTTATTGCTTGTTTAGTCTGTCTTTTCACTTTACCTGTCCTCTAAGTCTGTCTACATGTTTGTCCATACCGCTTCATCTGTCTTCCAGTCCTCCTACAGCAGGTTGTCTGTCCATTCAAGAGAGATGAACTGTCCTTCCTATTCTTAACCGTATGTTTGTCCACTGAATCCATGTCTTTAGTTCTTGCTCTTTTTAATTTTTTTTATTTTAATCTTTTTTTTTATCTAGGGAATGTTTTTTTTCCAGCTATGTCCTTTTTCATATTCAGACAGTTACAACAATAGTCTCCTACTGGCGGCCACTGACAAAACACTGAACTCCTGGGGGTTCAATGCTTTGTTCAAGGGCACCTCAACAGCAGGCTGCTTATTCACTTCCCCTATCAACATGTTAGCAGCCAGTCGGAGGATTCGAACCGGCAACCTTCCAGTCACAAGCCTGCTCCTCTAACCAAGTGTGTGTGTGGCTGTCCTTCCAGGGTCTTTAGGGTGATGACAGGATGAAAACCAGCCGGTGATAATATGTCTGGCTGAAACTCTAGGAGCAGACCACACACACACACACACACACACACACACACGCACATACACACACAGGCACTCGGTGTGTCCCCCCAAGTCTGTGTGTCCTTCCAGGCAGTCAGACATAGTGACGACAGGAGGAGGTCCACCGTGACGCGCTGCGATACTCGGCTCAGCCTGTCCCGCTTCAGCTGCTGTGTAACAGAGCTGGTTTGGACGACAGGACGCAGAGCGCTGCCAGAGAACTGTGGGACACTTCAGCTCAGCTGAACATTTGCATTTACAACACATATACATCAAGATCAGTTTATAAACAAGTTAACAGCCTTCACTGGCTTGATGTAATTCATACTGACGGAGGAAATGACCGCTTTGTTGGGGTTTTTTAAAGGTTGAAGGTCATGACTAGGGTTTTGCATTCATGTCAACAAAAAATTACACCTGGCCTACTGTACTGAACAATATACAATCTTTGTACTGAGAAAACATGGCCGTCCTTTGTTATCCTTTAGCTTTGTAGGGCGGCATAGTTGGCATCAATGTGATGTAATGGAGCTCTTTTTCCAAGTGTTATTGCCAACACTCAACATTACCTCTTGAAAACTTCCAGACCGACCATAGAAAATAATATGAACTGGGTTATATCACTATAGTTTCATACGCATGATATATAAATCATTTGGAACACCCTCCTAATGTTGAGTTGTGGTCCCTCTTTAATCTGTTTACTCCCCTTCATGATAGAGTGGATTTCGCAGGTGAAATTATTACAGCATCACAGTCATCACTTGGATTCACCTGGTCAGCTTAATTGATCACTTTAAGTTTTAGTGGTCGTGTATTCTAAGATGATGTTTTTCTACTGTAAGTAAGATGTGGTGTCGAAGAAAAGGCTGGTTGCTGTTAGAAAGTTAAATAAATTGCCGACGTGCAGTAGTATGCCAAAAAATTCCCTCCTATCTCTCTCCTCAGTTCTTGCAGTAGTAGTAGAAGTATTTCTTTTACTTTTTTCCCCCCCAGTTCTTTGTTGTTACATGAATACTGCCAGGGCACTCCTGCTTTTTGGTTGCTTGAAATTTTGTTGATCTAGAAATTGAAGTCGCTCTGAATAAGACTGTCAGCTAAATGCCTAAAACTCAAATGTAAAATGTACGCCCTTCTTAGTTCTTTCTTCTTTCTTTCTTTGTAGTATGCAGGCCAGATGAAGGGCATAGTAGAAGTAAAATCATACTCTCATGTCATTATATTGTGACACTGTGACCGTAGCAGACCAATTCACTTTAAACTGAAGCATTTCAGGGAGGAGAAATTGTTCAAAACTCCAAAAAATATCTCTCTCCTTAGCAAATAAACTGCAGTTTCTACAAAATGTTTTATTTATTGACATGAAAGTGAATTGACCCAAGCCCAAGATAGTGATAGTAGTCTTACTATTTGCATCATCAGGTAAAGTTTTGGGTGCTACTTAGTTGTAGTAATAGTTGCAGTTGTAGTGGTTGCCATAGTAGTAGTGTATTTCTTTATATTAACTGTATCCAATCATATTGTAGGGAAGGCGTGGGTGCCTAAGAAGAGGGTGGACCCCATTATGGAGAATGTGACTCTGGAGCCGGAGCTAGAAGAAGCCCTGGCTAATGCTAGTGATGCTGAACTCTGTGATATCGCAGGTAATACACACACACACACACAAAACACACGTATGCATGTGAAAATACACATTCACACATTATTCTTCATCATATTCGTCCTTTTTCCACACTCCATCGTCCCTCTAATCATTGTAAACATATCATAATAACCTCACCTAGCCCTTGTTAATCTCTTTTTCCTCAGTCTTAACTCTCCTCCATCTCCTCTAGCACTCCCTCCATCTTCCCTCCACCTTTCCCTCACTGTGTGCCCCTTCATCCCTCCATCAGTCCCTCCACCTTCTTCACCTCCTCCATCACTGCTGGACCTCACTGTCCATTAGCTGAGCACCATCCGGGGTATAGACTGCACACAAAGTCTGCATGGACCGACTCTCATGTTCTGTCATGTCAGCTTGTGTCAAGTGGACATCTTAAAAAATAGTCTTTTATCAGCTGTTTGTAATTTACTGTACTGTACATTTACTGTACATGCATCGCACAGAAACTCTCCAGGGTTCTGTGTGATGCATGGTGTATGACTTTACTGTAGCAACTATCTTACCGCATGCACACGCTATGCATTTTAAAATCTTTCAGAATGGATAGTCTTTCCAAATATATATATTCCTCACTGCTGCTGAGAGCTTAGAGGTCTAAAAACCTTTGACTTTTACTGACTTTTTGTCTTGAAAAGGAGATTTGGGAGGAGATTTCCTTCCTTTCCATCTTAACAGGTCATTTGGTCCCATTTTCATTCTTAAAAACATATTTTTTCTTAAAAGACCTGCTGGTCTTCAAGTGAAAAACTTGGGGTGAGATAATTCCACTTGATTCCAATGTAATTTCACTAGAATTTTACTAGAAACAAGTGTCAGTATGTTGAAATAAGGCAGTGTAGGCGGATGACTCCACTAGTATCAAGAAAATGAACTTGAATCAAGACCATTCTTTAAACAAGTGGATTTGCATTGGAAGTAAGATAAAATGTTTCACCCTATTGGTTTGATATTGAAATCTGGAATCGAAAATAGGGAACTAGACATGCTGTAGGAGGACACCCAGTCTCTGGAGCTGTCATTAATATGGTTGTGCCCACTAAGAATGGCTTGGCAGCTCATGTTCCCCAACTGTTTATGTCTTTGCAAACACATTCTGTTCTCACGCTCTCTGTCTCTCTGACACATAGACAAGGTGATAATTCTCTCTAAATAGCTTGTTTTATATACTGTGCTTCTACTCTGTCAAAAACCATATTTCCTCTATCCGGTCAATTCACTGCTTTCAGGAGGGACTTAGAATTCATAATATTGAAATAGCTAGTCTGTCCCTAATGTGGGTTGGCTTCACAAGCTACTGTATATTGATTATAAAAATAAGACAGAAGATGCTGCCCTTTACTGTGATTATGTGGCCAGCATCGTTAATAACAAATTTTTACAGGTGTTCTCATTGTGGTGTACCTGAGAGAATAAAACAGAATATATTACCAGACACAGTTAGGTTCCTACTAAGCATAACAACATGTATAATATAAAGCATGGCAAGGTGTGCTCTACAAGGCCATAAAGCATGACTGGAACAAGCCATAAACTAGGTTTGAAGCCCAGGAAGAGTCAACGGCTGACATCACAGTCACTTGGTCCACTGTTTGCCACAGTTTTCTGGGCGCTGCCCAGTTTTGGAGCCACGGGGGGATTATCAAATACAAGAACACCAAGTTGGTACTTGTGAGCTTGTGGAGGAAGTTCTTCCCATGTTGTCTTGGAGAGAACAATCTTCTCATGAAAGTGAGCACGCACAGAGATGCTTCCTTACAGTTTGAGATGGACTGTATGCTTGAAGTCATGTGCACGATCAATTTCTCACAGCTGTTTCAATTGGCTCTGACTGTAGTGTTGCTCAGACGTGACATGTCGTTCTCGCAATGAGTCTTGGGGCTTCCCTTTGTTCTCATCAGTCAAGTCACCATCCGATGCATCCTTGGCTGGCAAGTAAACTTTCAGGATCTTTATCCGTCCTCCATCCTTGCATTATTTTGTTTTGGAATCGTGCTTCGGCCGTTAGATATTACATAAAACACATCATGGAGGACACAAGAACACACAAGAACACATATTGAGAAAGAGCCAGAGTTTGGTAGCAGAGTTAAAGGGTGGAGCACATGGAGCCAAGACATACAGTATATTGCCTTATATGGTCTTATTATATGGCTTTACTGAATACCCAATTCTGATTGGCCAACAAATGCATTCTGAGGTCTATTATGTAATAAAACTATTGTTACCGCTGTACATCTAATCATATCAATTTAGTCAAGAAGTCCGGTCCACAGAGTTGTAATCAAATTAACTAGCGACGCCTTGTGCCAAAAAAGATGTTACCCCCTGGTTACTGCTGACAAATACTCAGCTAACTGAGTTTAAAGACATGGAAGATTTTTCTATTACTTTTAATTTATTTGAAGAGCATAAAACTTTTCATTACTTGTTAGAGCCTGAATGGCAATCTTACTGGATTTGTTTACATTACTGTGGTTGCAGTTCTGCTATAAGTCCATGGATGCTAGCTACAGATGTTTCTATGGTTTCAGTTCTGGTACAGTGTAACCATGGATGCTAGCTACAGACGTTCCCATGGTTACAGTTGTTTGCTAGTCACTTTTTAGAAATAAAGCAGCCAGCGAGGTCTGAAAAGTCATAAGGAGGCTCTGAAAAGTTGCTAAATCTAGCAATAAAGTTGCCAAGTTGACAATGCTGCTTGTATTTCTACATAGTAGGTGGGCCTTGGTCCCATTGACTTTTAATGAGGTGGGTGGAGATTCAAGTTGTCCTGCAGCCAGCCAGCAGAGGGCAGTAGAGGTTCTCTCTCTCCCAGGAGAGAAAAAATCAAGGCCAGTTTTGGCCCTTTGAACACCAATGTTACAAAGGAAACTACCCATTGTATGATTTAGGACATTATACACAGCTTTGACAATAATTGCTTGACCGTTGGGATTGATAGTGTCAGGTTTGACTCGGTTGTGAAAATGCTGACATGCTGCAAGTGCTGTCCTGCTGTTTGTATTAGCATGGTCTTCTACTGTATGGCTGTATTTATATAGACAGAAAACATACTATTTTAACCCCAATGTGACTGTGTGTTTGTTTTTCTTTTCATGTCTTTGCATCCTCTTCTTCCTCCTCTGTTGCAACCTTCCCTCTCTCTTTTCTCCCTCTCATCCTTTCCCCTCCATCCTCTCCATTTTCACTCATCCTGTCCTGCTGTCTTCCAGCCATCCTGGGCATGCACACCCTGATGAGTAACCAGCAGTACTACGAAGCTCTGGCCAGCAGCACCATAGTCAACAAGCAAGGCCTCAACAGTAGGTGTAACACATACACACACGCACACACACACACACACACACACACACACACACACACACACACACACACACACACACACACACACACACGCTGTAAGCGCTGGTGTCCTACAGCTTCCCCAGGAATCCTGTTGATGATTCATCTGTTTATGCTATATGTTACACTACACAATGTAAACTATGGCACTTACTCTCTCTCTTCGCCTCTCTACCTTTGTCCCCAATCACACACACACACGCACACACACACACACACACTCTTTAATGAGCCATTGGTTTATCCTGCATGGTGGCTCATCCTACAGAGGCAGAGACAGAGCATCTCACTACCAAATATGACCGGCTTTTATACAGAGAGCTGGCCATAAACTTCTGAATCTCCTCCTGAAAATGTCAGTTGCTGTGCTTTCATTACTGATATACAAGACAGTACATACATACATACATAGTGTTTGCACAGTGAGCTAAAGTTGATCTTTTTTGTTGTTGTTATTGTGGTTTAACATGGAGACCAATGAAGATCTGTAATCAAAAAGTCGACAGTGAGATCTTTGGCTTTTGCCTCATTTTATGTCTTTGATGTGGAAGCCATATTATTCTGTAGAGTCAACAACTAAAACAGCGAATGCTTAGTTCACATGTTTTTGCAGTGTTGGCTTATGGAAGCCCTTAATTTCTATGGGAGACATAGATTTACATTATTTTGTTGAGAAAAGAAGGAAATATTAGACAGACAAAACCATGTATCTGATACTGATACATTAAATATCACAATATTTCACAATTTCAAGTGAAACACATCCAAACCAGCAGGGAGCCCCATAATCAAGAGCATTCTTCACAATGTTCACTGCCTGTGAGAAAATATTCTGTTTTCATGAATAATACAGAAGGCTATTCTTTATTTGGCTTCATAGGCAATAGGAATAGCGATGTTGGCAGGTAATGTTAAGGAGTCTCAGTGGAGCAATCAGCTATCCAGATAATGCTGTTTGTGTTGCAAAAATTGTACCGTTACATGAAGCAGGCTTTCAAATTGGCTCCATGCCATGGCCCTTGAAATCAGATTCCAGAATTAATTGCATGAAAACTCATTTTCCTGACTGTAATTAACCTGATCCTGGGCGTACTATTCATAGACATTTAACAAACTCAAACATTTTCAATTTCAAGTCAAAGACCTCTCTCTGGTGGGCAAGTATGTTTTAATGAGCCTGCTTCCCAGGGTAAGACTGTATTTCTTCAGTTTAGGCCCTGGGTTGAAAAACTATTACATCTAACTCCAGCAGTACCATGCCGTACATAAGAGTGTGTGGTTGTGCTCCAGGTGTGATCCAGTGCACCCAGTATAAACCAGTCCCTGACGAGGAGCCCAACTCCACTGACGTAGAGGACACTCTGATGAGGGTAAAGAGGAACGACCCCGACCTGGTCGAGGTCAACCTCAACAACATTAGGGTAGGTGTGTGTGTGTGTGTGTGTGTGTGTGTGTTTGTGCACGCGCGCATGTGATGAATTTTAATGGTTCTGTTGTTTAATATCTCTGTCTCACAAAATCCTGGTAATGACCCTGGAAGAACACTGAGAATTTAAATTATGTCTAAAGTGTTTTTTCGGTATTTCAGAACATTACCATACCAACCCTCACAGTGAATTATAGAAGGGATAGTTAAGCCTCTCATTTCTGATTGGCTGAGGCTGTTGTAAAAAACACTGATGAACACATACATGGACCAGTAAATTTAAACATTCATGATATCATAATATAATATGTAAACACACACCTGTGTCTGTGAGCGGTTCATGTAAATATTAATATATGCTACCTGAAAATCAAGGGTAGGTAGCTAGGTAGAAGAAAAACATTTTTTTCTCTATTCTCTATTATTCTCTATTATCAATGGGTTAAAACTGAAAGATTTATGGAGCACTTGTGTTCTTTCTTTTTTAATACAAAGGTGTATTATCGCCATTTTACAAGCAGTGCTTTATAGTGATTTTTGAATAGCTAAGATGCACGATACGAGTAAAAGCTGTTCTGAGATTACTGTAAAGTGACTTATTGCTTAAAACCACAAAAACAGAATCTTCTAACCTAAATAACTTAGAAGGTTTCTGTGCTGTTTCTCTGTATCCCAAAGCACTGCCATACCTTGAAGGCATAATATCAATGTAAAGACCACAGTACAGAACATTAGCTTAGTTGCAACGGCTCTGTGCTGCGTGTTTTTGTGTAGAACATCCCTATCCCGACTCTGAAGGCGTATGCTGAGGCCCTGATGAAGAACACAGTGGTGGAGAGGTTCAGCATCGTAGGAACCAGGAGCAACGACCCGGTCGCCTTTGTAAGTCACCGCTGCAACGTCTCACCATATAGGAGGAAGACTTCTGCTCTAAATGCTATACAGTTTCCATTTAGGCAGGAAATCATCACCTGAAGTTCATTGGTCCGTATCTCTGAAGATCCACGTCAACCAAGTTACCTGCTATTCTTTAAAAAGTACCAGAATTTGCTTTGGGCGTTTTTTTTGGTGTTTTTTATTACTTTGCAACTAGGTATCACTGTTTTTACATCTTGGAATGCAAGGTGTCACTTTTTTCTTATTTTGGAACAAAACTCTTCATATGTCTCGATCAATCAAATGGTGTTTCAACTCAAATGGTGGAATTTCGATATTCGATATTATCAAATATCGCGATATTTCGTGAATATCGTGATATTTTCTGCGATATCGAATATCACTCCCCCAGCCCCCCAACCTCCAATGCTTGAAAAGTAAGATCTCTTTTCTAGGCTATTAATAATAATAATAGCCTAGAAATTTGATGTAATTTAGAAGAAATAAAAAACGTACCCCCCCAAAAACCCTGGAGAAAAACAGTATCGCGATATTGAATTTTTTATATCGTCCAAGCCTACTGCTTTTGCAATTCATAATTGTTTCTGGTGCTTCTGATGGATCAATACCTTACCAAGACATGTTATTTTAAGATGTTCTGTGCTTGTGATGCTATGTGTTCAAATCTACCTGATAACTCATGTTACATATCATCCCCCTCTCTCTTTACTCTCTTCCATGTCTCTTCCCACACACGTCTCTTTCCAAATGTCCACAGAACAGTAAGGACATGTGCTGTGTGTTTCCTCAGGCCCTGGCAGAGATGTTGAAGGTGAACACGACGCTGAAGAGCCTGAACGTCGAGTCCAACTTCATCACAGGGACTGGAATACTGGCCCTCATAGAGTCACTGCAGGCCAACACTACACTACAGGAGCTCAAGATAGACAACCAGGTACACACACACACACACACACTCGCAGTCAGCCCGTAGCTGCCATATTCAATTTTATGGGTCTGTTTTTAAGCTGCTGGTCTTCATATTTGGCACCGTTGGACAGGCGTGCCTGTTTTGCAGAAATAGGTAGAGCACCCAAACACATCCCTAATTGCTTTCCCACTTACATAGAGTATGTGTATACAGACACTCCCATATGTGTGTGTGTGTGTGTGTGTGTGTGTGTGAGAGAGAGTCAGGTTGCGTACACAGGCCGTCTTCATCACTTCGGTCTAATGCTCCTGGATTGCACTAGATTGCACTGTGCTGTCATGCTACATATTTATAAATCTGACTCACCGCTCGCTCATTAATTCAGCATGTCTTTCTCTACTGCCTCTCTTGCCAAACTAACTTTCTGCTCTCCTTTTCTTACCTCTTCCTTACCTTCCCTTTCCTCCTCTGGCTATTGACTGATTGACTGACTGATTGATTTTAATAAATCTCAACATGGGTGGGTCTATATAATGGATAATCGAATGTTTTCACGGGTTTGGATGTTACTTGTTTGCAGTAAAAAAGTGCAAATTGTGCTAATTGTTTTGCCAAAGTTGTATTTATTAAAAATGGCAACTCTGAAACAAGCCAGTTTGAACGTAGCCGGGTCGTTGCGTAGAAAAAGCTAACTGGAGCCGATGAATCATCGTGTGTTTGGGGCAGGGAGAAGGGGGCGGAGCCTCTAGTGCTACCAGCCAATGAGAGCAGTGTCCCTTTCCGGCCGTTAGAAACCGTTAGAAACGGCTGCAAAATGGCCTGCTGCTCTTTAGGTGGGAGAGGCGCACTAGAGAATAAATTGTGAGAATATTTAGCAAAAAATATTTCACAAGTTTGTTTCATAGACTCAAGGCAATGATAGAAAACTGTAGCAATAAATGCTACAATGCAGAAAAATATATCTTTGTCCTCTCTATTTTCTCTACCTCCCTCTTCTTATCTGACCTTTTCTGCTCCCTCTCTCTCTCCTGTCTTCCTTTCTTTCCTCTCTTATCTGTCCTCTCGCTGTATTTCTTTCTCTCTACCTCCCCTCTTCTCTTTCTTCTTCCCATTTTCTCCCCTTCTCACTCCCCAATCTCTCCTTCCTCCTCCTCCTCCTCCCTCTCTCCTTTCCCCTAACTCTTCTATCTTTTACAACTCCCCTTCTTTTAATCCTCTCAATCTCTCTCCCTCTCCTCCTCTCTCCAGAGCCAGCCGTTAGGTAACAAGGTGGAGATGGAGATAGCCAGCATGCTGGAGAAAAACACCACGCTGTTGAAGTTCGGTTACCACTTCACCCAGCAGGGCCCGCGCCTCCGAGGCTCCAACGCCATGATGAACAACAACGACCTGGGTGGGTCTCTCACACACACACACACACACACACACACACATACACACACACACACACGATAGCACAGATGCACACATACAAACACACAGAGATGCATTTTCATACCTGCTTTAAGAAAACAAAAAAAGAATGTTCAAGTACTTTTGGTTTGAAATAACAAATGGACCCTGAAACAATAGTATTATGTAGCATTTTGTGCTGCAACATTAGAATGAAGTAGAGCTGCAACGATTAATCGATTAATCGATTAGTTGTCAACTATTAAATTAATCGCCAACTATTTTGATAATCGATTAATCGGTTTGAGTAATTTTTTAAGAAAAATGAGTCAAAATTCTCTGATTCCAGCTTCTTAAATGTGAATATTTTCTGGTTTCTTTACTCCTCTATGACAGTAAACTGAATATCTTTGGGTTGTGGACAAAACAAGACGTTTGAGGACGTCATCTTGGGCTTTGGGAAACACTGATCGTCATTTTTCACCATTTTCTGACATTTTATAGACCAAACAACTAATCGATTAATCGAGAAAATAATCAACAGATTAATCGACAATGAAAATAATCGTTAGTTGCACCCCTAGAATGAAGAGAAGAAAAATGTACATCAGGCATGTAATTGATATTTTAATAGTTTATTGGCTAAAGGTTGTTGTTTATGCTTGACAGCTAAAAGTAAAAAAAAGTCACATCATGGCAAGTCGGGTATCATGCAAAATGTGACTTTCCCAGTTACATTTGCCATTTTATTGCGATCGAACAGCATTTGAAGGCAGCATCTGCGTAGTATGGTGGGGTGCGCTGCGACTGTTGACCCACAGTGCAATTGTTTGGCTACAAAACATTTGAAATATGCTGCACGAGCTGTTTGGAGAAATTTGATGAACATTTTATGCTTTTTTGGGGGCGGGGCTGTAAAAAGATGGTCCCTTTAACTTTAATAGTTTAGGAGAAGGCTGGGATGGAACTACAGGAGCTAACTCTATGGTCCTACCAACTTCAATGGAGTTTCCACTGACAGTACATAATGACTGAATTTTCATTTCGGGATGAACTATTCCTTTAAAACAAAGGGGACATAAGCAATGAAAAAAAAATATGCAGCTTGTTTATACTTCAGTAAATTTGTCCATTTATTAAATGATTTATTCATATGCTATTAGTGAACCAACTGTTGTTGTTAATGTCATGTTTTTGCTTCAGCAATAAGCACTATTGTATTTCATGCAAGTAATGCACATTTTCATTGCATTGAACTGAGAAAGGGACAAAACCCAACTTTTCAAGCACATGACCTCTGGTTCACCTCAGGATACTAGAATTAGCTACATTTCATGTCCATAGTCTTTCAGTTGTATTGCGCTTGGCAGTGCAAGTTGTTACATGCGTCAGTGGTGACACTTTATCTTCACTGTATCTTCTTTGGTTCTGCTGTAATCAGGCTCTAATATAGAGGAATCGGAGTGATGTCATTGGCCAGAAACTCAGTACGGCCGGAAAGCCCCGGCCAATCAAAACAGCGCCTTCCTGGGTTATTACATCAACACTAAGAAAGGAGTGTGGGTGTGTGAGAGAGAGAGACACACACACACACTCATAAGTGAAACAGATATTCACAGTTACTCACTAGTTATATATTTGCATTTCTTTATAATAATAATGATTACAAACTGTATAGTTTATAATAGAAAATGTTAAAATATAAAATGCGTTAAAATAACAAAAAATAAAAAAACAATGAAATGATATAAGAAAAAACATCCCAAGAAATAGCACAAGATTAAATGTGGGCAAAATCACAAACAACTACATAAAAGCAAGTCTATAAAAATGAGACGTAATTTAAATGGTCAATTAACTATCCCAAGCTCCTCAGGCCAGTTGTGCTATTCAGTTGGGTGTAGGGGGGTGGTGCGGGAAGGGGGGGGGTGTTAAGTAGAGCATCTGAGGATAAGTCCCAACATAACAACCCCAGCGACAGACTGGTCTTATGTCAGATCCCTTCCTGTAAAACCACGTAACACGAGTCAGGCTCTCTTTGTGGGACTCTTGTTTGCCTTTTATGTGAGAGTGGGCAAGTGCGTGATTGGTGCACAAAAGTGACCGTTGGGTAAACATTTTAAAGTGTGTGTGGGTGTGTTCTTGTACTTTTATCCTTGTGAGAACCAGCTTGAGTTTTAGACCTCGCTCATTTCTACAAGGGGTTAGTTCAGGATGAGGATTTGGGTTAAGGATTCAGGTTAGAATTAGGATTGGGTATAGATTACGGTAAGGGTTAAGGTTAGTTTAGGGTTAGGCCTTGGTATTAGGGTTAAGATTAGCAGTAGGTTTAGTAGAGTAAGGGTTAGGCATGTAGTGGTGAGGGTTAAGGTTGGGGGGTTAGGAAATGTAGTCAATAGAAGGTCTTCATAAGGATAGGAGTACAAGGATGTGTGTTTATGTGTGTGTTGAATTCTCCAAACATTTCCTGACAAAGGTGCAGCAGTAGTGCAGCAATCATGCAGTGCAATGTGGGACTTTTTACTTGAAGTGATGCTTGTGAAGGATTATTATGATGGACATTCCATATTAAATTGAATGTTGTTTTCTGATGATGTTTGTCTGATTGTATTGTAAGAAAAGTTCATCTGTGTTTCTAATGGGTTTAGAATCCTTTTGTAATGCATTATAAAGCATAAAGTGTACGTGTCATAACATCATTTTTTCCTCCCCCTCATCATGTTTTAGCCCGGGTAATCCGGTCCGATTCAGACGGTTCCTTCACCCTCACTCTGTCTGTCCCCGAGCTGGAGAGGGCCTTCGGGAAAAAGTTCAAGTCCAAGACGAAGTAAAAACAAAAAAATCGATCGCTCGGCCTCACCTCTCTTCTGCCAATATATCTGACTCTTCTCCAGACTGCCGGAGCCTGCCACTATTTCTCTGAGACTTTCTCCTGCTTCTCCACAGCACCTATCAACGCCTATCTTGCTTTCTTCGTTTTTACTTTTTTTTTTTTTTCAAAGCGCCCCATTTTCTGCCTCACCTCTCCTATGTCAGCATCTCCTGTACCTCTTTCCTTAAACCCTAAAATGGGTTACAGTAGGCACATTGCTGTTAGGACTCCACATGACAATAGTAAGAATATGTTTTAGACTTATTTAGGTCCTGGGCTGAAAAAGTCTAAGAACTCCTGCTGTAGGGAAACAAAGTGGGAGATCCAGAAATAGGGATAGAACACATATGCAGTGGACATTTTGTATGATATGCCCAATCTTAAAAAGGGTAAAAAATGCTGTTGTGCCAATGGACAAGTTTTCTTCCAAAATGAGACCTGTGTCCTCTACTCTTACACAATAAAAGTAAAGAAGTTAAAAGTCATGCTCACTGTGGAACATCACTGAAGTCATTCTGAGGATACAATAATCCAACTGCTTGTTCATTTCAAGGCCTAAAATGTGAAGGTAACATGATCTTCTACATTTCGTGAAACTGTCCCCTCAAGCTGTTTAGCGAGTTCTGGGACTATCTGGGACAGGTACCTTCATCGTCTACATCTATCTTGTTTTCTCCTTTAGTTTCACATCTGTACATCTGTGCTGTGGTTGTAGCTTCTCCTTGAGGCCTCACCCTTTTCTTCTTTGGGTCTTTTCCTTTTTCTTTTTTCTGATCCTCCGTGTTTTAAATGTACCTCTATTCTCTCGAGGCGTCGACTCCGTGTCCTCGGCTTCACTCCTTGACCTCTGTCCTCTCCTCTCCTCTTCTAAACTGTGCTCTCTTCAGCATCTTCGGTTCGTCCGCGTGAGTTTTTCTTTCCTCAAGAGCTCTGCCTGCTGAAGCTCTTTACTTTTACAGCCACTTGGAGGAAAAGTGGCGTGACTTTGATGTTGTTCATATCTGTCCTGCTCTTGTGGAGCTAGTCCACTTCTTCTAGTTCCTTCTTGCTTCTTGCAACGCCAATGGGGCAGGGCAACTTTCTTCTGCTTTCTGCTCAAGATGATGATGATGATGATGATGATGATGATGAGTAGTAGTAGTAGTAGTAGTAGTAGTAGTAGTAGTAGTAGTAGCAGCAGCAATACTAGTAATAGTAGTATTCCAAGCAGCTCAACAATTGCCTCATTGCTCAAAATGAATTTCTTGGATCTTCTGACCAAACTAATTTCTGTTTCTGCTCCCTTCTTCCCTCCCTTCGTCCCACTACTTCCTTTCACCTTTTCACCTTTCTCCTTTCTTCCCTCTCTCTCTTCTTTCTCTCTTCCCTCTATTCCCCTCCACCTTTCTGTCTCCATCCACAGTAAGAAAGAGAAGGCTTGAGGGAGGACCGATCTTCCCCAAGTGTCGGACAAACGTGTAGAAACCAGGGCTAACCTCCTCCCCCCTTCGACCCCAACCATCGTTCCAAACCCCGTCCTGTCCGTCTTCTTCAGCCCCGCACCCGTCCGACCTCCGACGGCCTACCCAGAAGTCCTTGCACGTCATCTCTGATCTCTGACCTGCCCAACCACGTCAGGTTCTAACGGTTTGGGCTTCAGAGCCAGTCTCTGAGTTTGTTCTACCTTCTACTCCCTTAGACTCTTGTTTAGTAGATCTTAAAGGATCCGATGGGATTCAGTGTCCATCCGAGCTTTGAGTGCGTTTAAAAGTGATATGTGCTAATTCTTTGTGTTTTAAATTAAGAATTGGGACTCTGCTGTTTGTGGGACTGGGTACCAGAGCATGCCTCAGTTTCGCAAACTTGGGTCCCGGGCTGAAAAAGTCGAAGAACCGTCGCTGTAGCTCTCTTTACAAACAAACCGGACTGTGCCTGTGTTTGTCATCTTGTCCTCCTCATCCTTTAATATCTCCACAAGTGTCTTGGTTCCACAATATAGGGACTGGAGGGCTGGTTTTGAATGAGGGCCCATTTGAATGGCGATGGGCTGCGTTTGGCAATCCCTGTTTCTATTGTTGAGTTTAATGAATTCTAATTATTATTCTACTGTAAATGAGTTGATGCTGCCATTACTGTCGTCCCCTCACAGTTTTTCTACTGATGTTGCTCCAAGGTGGACACACACTACAAGATATCTGTAACCAATTAAGCACCAAAGTTGTTGTCCCAGCCAAATATTACAGATAACGTAAAAGCCTCTGAGAAATACCATGTCGGATTTGCACCCAGTCTTGGCAGTGTGTGTGGGATGGCCAAATTCCTGCTCAATCTAGACAATATCTTGTAGTGACTATCTGTCCTTAGATAAATAGATAGATAGTGATAGATAGATAGATTTATAAACCTGGCTACTGTGAGACTTGTCTGCTATACCGGTATATAGAATATATTTATTTGTGACAGACCTGGGGAACAGTAGGAGTCAGAATCCATTCAAATACATCACTTGGTTTGATTGAGCATTCAGCAACTGATAATACAATAACTCCAAAGTGTAATAAAAATGTTGTTCCAAATGCGTCAAAAATGTAATATAACCTGTTAATGTCATAAATTTCTAGATAATGTAATAGTATCACAGTATTACATTAGCCAGTATTTATGACTTTACAAGGGCTGGAACATATCTTTAACTGATGATGTAATAATAGTACTGACTAATAATGTAAAAACTTCAGTTATAATATAATATTACGTTATTAGCCAGTGTTGTTATTGCATCATCAGTTTAAAATAAGTTACACCCCTGATGACATCATAATCACCAGGTAATGTAATAATGTGATTTTATTACATTATCCGACAGTTTATTACATCAACAGTTTTTATTACATTTTCAAGCCATTTACAGAGACATTTTATTACACTTTGTAAAAGTTATTATCAGTTGCTACAGAGCATCACTGGAAGATGGGAATGGTCAAACTGAAACTTTTTTTACTCAAAGCAGGTATTCTCTGAACCCACTGTCAAATATCTTTGCACACTTACAGTTGCTGCATCTATAGCTCAGCATAAAAGTGACGGGTGGCCAGGATGCCTGCCTGTACACTATGTGCAACACTACTACTGCAGCCTGCACTGTGTTGTTATACAGTCAACAGTCAATGATAAACTGTGGATTCACATTCACTGCAGATTTAATGGCAAGTGAGGCAAGTTCCATTCTCGGATACCCAGAATCGACTCCTGGGTTAAAATCTGAGTTGTGAGATTAGGCAAATTCTAGCATGATTTGGGCAAGGAGACTGAGTTGTGTTTACTGCAAGACTAACACTAGTGAGTAAATTGTTTATTCCTAGACATCAACTCCCCTGCCCTCTAGTCAAAATCATTCAAAGCCAATCCGCAAACCCAATCATCCCGATTTCCCGTAGCCAGACTAGGCTGTGGCTGCCTGCAAAGAGATGAAGGTAAAAAAAAGCGATGAGGGTAAAAAAAAAGTTGAACTATTATGAGCTCTGCTGAAATATTTTCCACCGTGACACATCCACTGAGTCACACTACACCCTTAGTAGAGTCGAGCAGTGAATACATGCTTCCCACATAAAGAATCACAATAATGCCACAAAAGAGGAAAGATGACAAATGCATGATAGGGATGCCAAATAACTCAAGGAACTGTGAGTATTTGAATGGATTTGTATTGCAACTTAAACCAGGTCTGGTTTGTTGATTGTGTTTGTTTGTAATTATTTACTGGAGCTGAAATTTGTGGTTGAATATGAGATGAGATGGTTGTACATCACCCTGACTGTTTATGACTGGTTTCACAAAAGTGGATTAATGCCTCAATCCAGGCTTTGGAGTATACATACTGTATATATACAATATACAAATATACAAAGCCAACTGTGGGTGGCGCTATACTCTGATTCTGGATTGGTCCTTTAAGCCTCGTCCAACTCAATGGAAATGTTCTTAGCATCAAGGGTGACAAGTGAAGTCATGTCTGTGAAAGCAACCTTTAATGCTGTGCCACCAAACTGTAGCCATCTTTATGACCTTGTTACATCAGGATTGTGAAGAAGGGCTACACCAACTGCAGTGTCTTAACATTGTGTTGGCGATCATGAGGAACACTGCTGTACATTTTGCAGCACCCAATGGGATTTTGTTGTGTGCTCACATTGTATGTAAGCAAAAAAAAGTTAGTCTTTTCTTCTTCTAAAATCAGTAAGTACACCATAATAAGCAATTCTGGGTAGCTGTAACTGACAGTACTGTCTAACCTACAACTAGGATTGTCATTTTTATAACTCGAGGCCTAATATGGTGCTGTCCGAAAACAACAAATAACCCAAATAACCACAGGACAAGCTCTGCCCTCTTGTTCAATTGTATTGATGGCTCAAGGTGAAGTGTGTCTTTATTTTTGCTGAAAGGAAATGGGGAAAACTACCAGTTTTTGCCCTTAACAACAGGCTGTAGGCTGGAGTGTGCAAAATTGATCGTACAACCCATGATTCTTTCATGTGAACATCCACCTCTGATACTCAAAGATGAAAAAACCTATATCTTAAAGGGACTGGTAGCCCATTTAACATTATTCCATATTACTTTGTCTTTGCACATCAATGCTATGGGTACTGTTCAAGATTATGAAAGGTGTAAACATTTGTAAAACAATGAAAAATTGGTTGTAAAATTATTGGTTTTAAATCACCTGATTGTTGATTGATGTCACAGCACCCATCTGAGGTCAATTAGTGGTGGCCATTTTAGGTCCCTCGTTTAGTAAGCATTTAATTAGTTTGGGGATGCAAAATGGTGCGGGTTAATGCAAACCCATATGTGGCTAAATGTTGGTATTCAGACAGATATTGATGTACATACAATAGAGACATTTGAGGTTTCTAATATCCAAGCCATATTAGCCAAGATTTGGATCTCAAACACATTTTAGCAGTTGTATCTCATTGGCTTATAATATAAAATGGTTCCATGTCTATTGTTTGGGATGCAAAATGAGTCACATTAATGCCTCTATTAGGTCCCCACATGACAAGAGTTGAAATTTGCTTTAATTTTCTGGGTGTCAGTAGGACAAGATAGTACATTTGTCATTTAGATCCCAGGCTACAGAAAAAGTTTGAAGAACCTGTGGAACAGAAGAACAGTAGTCTGAATGGTAATGGAAATGGGAACGCCACTCCTGAACAGTGTTTCTGTATCCTGATCTGTGTTCTTCTCCTCTGTCTAGTGGTTCTGATTTATTTTATTGTATTGCTTGACTCTGTGTTTTGTTAGATAGTCCACCTTTTTGGTTGAATTTTTGTTTATGAGATAAATCAGGTTTGAAAGTATGGTGTCAGCGATGTCTTTCTTCGTTCTTCAACTTTCATTACATTTGGTTACATCTGAATAATGTTCAATCCCAGACTAAATTCTGCAGTACTTTCCCACATTATAGACAACACTGACGCTATGTGGCCAAATAGAAGAATTACACCAAGTCAGCAGTTAGACTGTCTCATCTTGTCTCTCTGCTCTCTTCCTATTCTCTCTCTCTCTCTCTCTCTCTCACTCATTCTCTCTTTTTCCTTCTATCTTTCTCATCATATTGGTCCGCAAGGGTCAGCACTGCTCTCAGGTACACATCATCACCCCACTTGCTTAAATGATGTTGCAGTACTGATGATTTTCTGGTTTGTGGGAAGATAGTTGCGGAGGAAAGCAGCCTGACAAGGAAACGCCTCCTGAGCCATACAGGACTTGAAACTCAAAGACAATCTTATATCAATCAATCAAATCAATCAATCAAACAATCTTACATACGACACAGTTTTATCTGGTCAACGTTTCTTGCAAAAAAAGAAATCCAGAGGCTCCAGAAGAAATTGGAGATTTTTGACGAAAAAATGCTCTGATCTTGTCAAGTAGTCTGTGTCAAGTATGTCTGTGCCATACTTTAAACAGATATTTCTGTTACCAACACAATAAATTGTTAGCCGATATTGGCGTTATCAAGGTGTCACCAAACATTATTTTAAGGCATGGGAACACTGAAGTTTCATCTTGGTTCCAAAATGAGTCCACTCTATTTCCCTAAGTAAAAAGATAACTCATTGCCACTAAGCTGCTAATCCACTGACTGTAAAAATATAAGAACATAGTGTTTTCTCTCATATTTTTGTCTGTGTGACATCAGTGAGGCATAAAACAAAAAGTCAGGTGAACTTAACTTTCAAATCATTAACATATAGCAAAAAGAAAAGTGGACCAATGACGCTGCCTTTGGGTACTGCAATCCATATTGCAGCTTTTTAAGAAATCTAATAAAACCATTCCCCCATATGTCTCCCATTTATTCCACCCTTCTACCTTCCCAAGAAGCTATCCCATCTTTTGCTTTTCAAACATCATCTCATAAATAAGACAACATATCTGTAGAGTGAGATTTCCTTAATCCCATCTTGAACACCAAGGTTATGAGAGAATTAGCACAAACTAAACAAATCTTTTATGACTGAGAACATTCAAATAATAATTCAATTAAATAGGAGTAAAAAAAAACAACTTTGCATCTCTCTCCCTGTCTGTTTTTAACCGGCCCTTTTTTTTTTTCCTCAAAGTAATCTCTAAACTTTCTGAAGCCAATCTTACCAATCATCACTGAGAAGAGAAGATAACACAGTTTTATGTCTGTGAACAAGTTTTAAAGTTTTTATTGAATCTCAGGCAGAAACATACATGATAATCCTTTATTGCTCATGGCATTCCACGCCGCTAACCAGCGGCTCATTCTCACATCTAAACCAATGATGAGTAGAACTGAATCGAGCATCGTTTTACATCTTCTTTTAAAACAGTTGTGTTTTTGCTGAATAAGTAAATCATTAATCAGTAGCCAAATTGCAGTATTCACTTCAGAGGGGGGCAGATTTCACTCTTTCACACAACTTCAAATGATGCAAAACCTAGATCTTTCGTCCTCTTTCAAGTCAATACTGCTTCCATAATAGCTTACAAATGATGATTACATATTTGTATTTATTCATATTTTCTCCGTAGTAGTAGATCCTGAAGGTGATAGTATATATTGTTGAATTCCGGTTTTATGGCTGAAAGCTAAACGTTTTGGCTGTTGTATTTGAACTGCTACTCGGTCATTCATCAAAATAAACAAAACGACAACAAAAAAGAAAACCCTGCAAACCTGTAAATGAAAATTCCTGAATGCATACACATCGTCATTATTGTTATTAACTATTATTATATCGACATGATAGTGAAACCACATTCAAAATTAAGAGTTATTGCCTTAATATTTTTGCGTGATAAAGAAGAGGAGAAAAATTTTACATATTCACACAACAAACTTGACCAGACAAATGGCATGCAAGACGTAAGAAGGAGGTTGGACACACTGAACAGGGGAATAGAAAATTCTTTTTTAAACACTACACCACATGAATGTTGTTGGACTTTGATGTTGAGCAGGGGGAGCTGTGGGGGGGTTACACATAAGGTTTGACAGAGAGAGTGTGTTAACACTGTGTGCAAAAAGTTTGACATAAATTCCAGACATGGATGAACAACAAAACAGAACAGTATAGCTCTAGTAGCACACAATAAGAGTCTTCAAATTTCCTTTTTAAAATATGGCTTATCGAGTTATCACATTATTTTCTATTTTAGAGACAGACACACAGTTAGTATGATTATTTCATTATTATTATTATATGATTGTTTGCCCAACTTGAGGCTCATTTATGTATTTATTCATTGATTTATTTACAAAGAAATTGAGTGAAAAGCGTGGTGGACGAGATAATTTTTTCGGTGCTGCAAGACGTCTCTGCAGCCATCGCAGAGAGGAGAGAAAAAGGAGTTAATCTAAAACTTCTCAGACTAGAAGGATAAACTATCTCACATTGTGTCGTTAGCCCCTCTGCTCGCTGGTTAGCTTCATTAGCGTAACCTAGCTAACATTAACATCAGCCAAGCTAACATTCACCTGGCCGTGGGGTTAGCCTAGCTTAGCCTCTGGCTGCAATTCACACTGCTGGTTCACATCTGATTCGTTTTCCCACCCATTTGACGCAGATCTTTTATTTGTCTGAACACAAAAAGACCAAACAAGATAAACTTCATTTTATGTGCTTAGAAAGCAAAGAAAAGTCCACATCTGTCATATGGGGGAAAAAAGTCAGATTTAAGCCAACATTGTGAATGCAGCCTATGTTAGCTAAGCTAGATAATGTTAGCATTAGCCAGCTAGCTAGCCTACTTCTTCAGCATGTCTTGCAGCGGACCAGGCAGGTACTTCATCACTGTGTCCATGATGCTTTCCTCCTCTTCCTCTTCGTCACCACAGCCGGCAGGCACAGCCTTCTTAGGTCGAGTCAAGCTGCCCTCTGATGGCTCCTCCATGGCGGCTGCTGCCTCTGCCTCCGCCACCTCGCGCTTTTTGATGCCATACTGGAGGTCAAACAGAACAAAAAAGATGATAACCATGTTGTTCTCAAAGTTTTCCTATAGAGTTTCACATTTAGGAGCCCCCATAAATAGAAAAGGAGGGGAGAGGACGCAAAGGGAAACAAGGGAAGCATAATTACAAGAGTCCACATCAATGCCAGTGTTGAAATTTACATTTTCTGTCATTTCCTGTTGAAGCTGTCAATAAATGCAACATCACATAAAATCACTTCAATGCTGGCTAACTATGGCTAGCAAGCTGGTCACAAATTGTGACATTAGCATACATTTTCGCAGGCTGCTTTCTGTATTTGCGTGCACATGCAGTGACTTTTGGGCATTTTCAAAAATGGACTCAGAATAGTAACAGGTGTTAATTCTAGCTTATTAGCTATAACTTAGTCTATTGGACATCACAACTGCAAATTATTTGCTGGCCCGTTGGCATTTTGTGACCCTCAATCACTTCTTATGGTCATACAGTTTGACAACACAAACAGAACATGTTGTGACACACTTGTTTGATGTTATACATTTAATTGAAAGTCAAAACAGGTGATGACAGACTGAGACAGAGATGAGGTAAAGTACTTCTTAACAATAGTGGCAATGGTGGGAACCCATTGTCTTCCCCTCACTTCTGGGTTGGAACTGCACTCCATTTCCATACATGTCAACTGTGGCAACCCACGGGACTTACTAGATGTTCTTCCCCACCTTGAATCTGGGACAGCACAGCTGCAATCCTGGTCTCTGAGGCATCAGCTTGAACATGTGCTTGTAGTTGGGGGTGCTGAGGACAGGTTCTGTGCAAAGCCCACTAATGGATGCAGAAAGCCTCCTCTGCCTCTGTACTCCAAATAACATGATGTGGGTGCTGTTTTTTGGTCATTTTTAGGGAAGCTGCAATGGTGGCAAAATGAGAGATAAAGTACTGATAGTAGCCCACAAGCCCAAAGAAACTGGTTTGGGCCAGGTGGTGATGGCTTCCACTTTCCAGAGTTGAGGTCTAACACTGGCCCTCCCAATGGTGTAGCCAAGGTACTCCTCCACACTCAACCGGCCTTTCTTGGGGTTGGCCATCAAACCAGCTTGCTGTAGTGCTCCTAGTACAGCTCTCAGGTGGTTTAGATGAGTGGTCCAATCAGAGCTATGAATTAGGATATCACCAAGTCAGTCACAGCGTACTGACAGTGAGGTCAGATTATCTGGTCCATCATCCTTTGAAAGGTGGCTGGTGCACCATGGACCCCACAGGGAGGGCTTGGTAGCGGGACAGTCTAGTGTTGAAAAGGACATCCTGGTCCTTTTGTCAGTGGACCGGGGCAAGGTGTGGGCTCAGAGGAACCAGAGGGGGTTTAGCCACGGTAGTTTCAGTAGTCAAAGAAGGCCTGGTAACACAGTTAGGTGCATGCCATTTGTTTAAGAGATTCATCTGATAAATCTGACAGGACTTTCTTTGGCCAGGCTCCCTCACCTTATAGTTGACCTCACTTACCCGCTTTACAACCTCATAAGGTCTCATAATTGCCATTTGGCCAGGAATTTGCACTCTGTTGTAGGGACTAGGACAAGGACCAACTCACCAGGTTGAAACTCACAAACTTGAGCCCCTAGGTGGCCAGATTTGGGCCATCCGCCCTTGCATCTGGTCAGCATACTCAATTAGGAAGCAGTGGGGAGATGGCTGTTGCTGCCATGCCTCCTTTGCCCGGTCCAGCATGCCCCGGGGTCTCTGCCCATACTTCGATTTGAAGGGAGAAAACCCTGTGAATGCCTGAGGAACTTCTCCAATGGAGAACAAGATCAAAGGTATTCATTGGTGTCAGATCTTCCCATCAACATCAATTATATTTCCCTGCATTTCTTTGAGGGTTTTGTTAAAGTGCTCTACAAGGCCTTCCATCTGTTGATGGTACACTGATGTTCTTATCTGGCTGTCTTTCAGCAACTGACACATCTATCTCATTACCAACTTTGCAGTGCCAGCACTGCTGAAGAGGAGAAACATTTCTCTGGCAACTGCCTTGGCATTAGCAGTGCATAATGGCACAGCTTCAGCAGGTGGCATAATCCATGATAACTAAGGTATTTCGGTGTGCCCTACTTTATTCTGACTGTGGGCCAACTACATCCATGGCTATTCTCTGGAATGGAATGTCAGTTATGGGAAAAGGGATCAATGGGTTTGGGCAATGTATCTTTTGGGCTGCTCTCTGGCACCCCAGGCAACTTTTGCAGTAATCCTGGATGGCCCTCTGCACTCCTGGCCAGTAGAGGCAGCCGAGGATCCTGTCATAGGTCTTCTCCATTCCCAAATGGGCCCCTAACAGGTGTGAATGGGCTAGATACAAGACTTTGGACACACAGCATTTCAGGACCAACAATTGCTCCACAACAAATTCATCCATCCTAATCACCCTGTACAAGAGGCCATTTTTTTCACATTATTCACTCCCTCATGGCAATTTCCTCCACAACCATTACGTCATGTCTGGGTTGCTCCAGGTTGAGGTCTTTTAATTGGGCAGTCCCAAACCACTCTGGTTTGGTCCTTTCCCCCTCCTCTGATGAGGAATTCAGAGAAAGCCTTAGAGAAAGCTTGGGCAGTTCTGTTCCCTCAGAACCACCCAGCAGGTGGTGAGGTAATGGTTGACCTTCTGGCTGGCTGTTGGCATTAACTCCTCATGGACAGGACAATTCTAGGCCAGATGACCCTCCTGGCCGCAGGTGAAACATTTTTGAAGGTCTAGGTTTGCCAAGGGCCAGCATCATTGGGATGGCCTGGGCTGCATTACCTGAAAGGCTGGAAGTTGAGCCTGCACCTCCAGGTCCTTCTTCCCAAGGGCAGTTTTCAATGCTTCATAATTGTCGAAATCTGCAGGGGCAAGGTCCCAGAAGGCTGTCAAAAAAGGGGCCAGGATGGTTGCACAGTCTGCCTTAGGCCAGCGGTCAAATACTCTGACACATGCCTTCACGTCATCTTCAGCACTCTGTTTGGTTAACACCCTGCAGGGCTCTGTAGGCTTCTCCACATGTTGGTTGAACTGGGCCACAGCACTTTGCAGGGCTATGAGGCTCTGGGCTTGCTGAGTTTGGGTCTATATCAGTTGGGTTAGTGTGTTCTCCATGGCATAGAGTGTTTACCTCTCAGGTTTGTACTTTTTTGTGAATCTTCTGTAAAGGATTCAGGGCGCCCGCATTCTCCACCAAATATGGCAACTCAGGGGACTTAGAGGCAAGAGTCACAATAAAATAGGGCTTGGGGAACCACAGAGACAGTTGACGGGGAAAACAGAAAGTGTCTTTAATAAAGGTTGTAGGGAAATCGGGGGATGGGGTAAAACTAAACTAAACGTTTGCAGCTTGGCATCGCTCCCCTTCTCAAGGTAGGGGCGCTCCAGTGTCTGCCTGCACAGGAGAGCAGAGAGACCGCGATGAGCCTTTACATATTATAGTTGTGGGGGCCTGGCTTGTCCCCCACCAGCCCTGGTTGTTGGACTTGTCCTTTCTTTGTGGAGGGTGGAGATAAAAAGAGAGGAAGACCAGGTGAGCCACAAAACACCAGGAGGTCCAGCAGCATCCCAAGGACAAGGACTTCCAACAGGACTAACTCACTTGATCAGCAATCCCTTACCAGTCACTTGGTGGGTGTTATAGCTGTTGTCTGCTTGGCTCTCTTTCCCCAAATAACCAACTACTCTGTCAGCAAACTGGGTGATTTAAGGCTGCACTAATTAATTGATGGGCCTCAGGTGTGTCCAGGTCCAAGTGCAAATTGGGTGCAGCACTTGGATTAGAGAGTACCTCCCTTCAACCACCTCACCCAGTTTAAACTTGGGAAGCTGTCCCCAGTGATGAAGTGACCCTGCAGGTGGTGGTTTCTCAGGTTCACTGTGGCTCTGATCGTGATCTTGAGGCCATTGTGTGGCTGTTGCTCCTGGTTTGCCACTCAACACACATTGCATACTTGAGACTGTACAACCGTTGCTTATTATGAAAACCATAATATGTTGCCCCCTAGTGATTGAAAATTATTTTCTGCTGTTTGTACATGCATGTTATTATTATATTTCACACCACTATCAGACTTAACATGCAAAACAGATGCTGTAGTGTCTACAAAGTGCCTCTGTAGTATGTTCCGTAGGTGATTTGTTCAAATTTAACAAGGGGTAATATGAGAAGGTTATTGCTTTTTCAGATTTTCACTGCAGCAAACAGAATACCCATCACCCCTCCTTAAAAACCCCACCTACTTTGCCTGCAATTCTGAATAAGAATATGGTCTCAGTAAAAGAATGAGTTAATACAATATCATGTATCAGATCATAGCATAATATGGTACAAGCTATGTGAGGACTCTAGCAATGGCGTCATACTGTAGGGACTTAAGCCAGTTTGGGGTGTGTGCGTGTGCGTGTGTGTGTGTGTGTGTGTGTGTGTGTGTGTGTGTGTGTGATAACTGCTAATTAATCCATCCCTTTGAACCCCAGAGCCTTTTCCTGTTGACATGTTTTGAGCAGCTGCTAACCCTCCACCTTTCTCATCTCTCTCTCTCTCTCTCTCTCTCTCTCTCTCTCTCTCTCTCTCTCTCCTCTCTCTCTTTCTTTGTGCTTCTGTCTTTCAACAGGGAAATATTTTGGGATATGTCAAAAATAGAATATTGTTCCTCAAGATATCTTGGTTGCGGCTTGTCGTTGTTCACACCGTGACAGCTGATGTCAAAAAATATCAGTTTGAAAAAGGCAGACAACAAAAAACACACAGACGTTGAAAGCTGTTGCTGATTTTAGCCAGTAATGAGCTCATCTAAGCGCTTCTTTACCTTTCACCTACTGATTGAACCTACTGATTGTTTCCAATGCAGATCAACTTGTTTCAAGAATTTTCTTGAATCAAGTGTAATTTTCTTGATACTGGTGCAGTTATCCAGCTCATTCTGCCTTGTTTCAAGATATTGGCACTTGTTTCTAAAGAATTCCTGGAAAATTAATCAAGTGAAACTGCATTGGAAATAAAGGGAATTATCACTCCCCAATTTTCCAATTGTCTTAAGAAAAATATCATTTTAAGAGTATGAGACTACATAACTTTCTAAGATGGACATTTTCTTGCGGTTTCTGGCATGATGGGAGAAAGGTGTGGAGGAAACTGACAGAAACCTTTTGGTAACGAGCACTTTGGGAGTTCTTAGGCTCCTCTGGGGGAACTTTCGAGGAATAGATGAGTTGAGGAGCGAGGGGAGGAGGGACGCTTTTCATCTTGCCAGTTCACAGTATTCCCCCTCGACCCACCCCACCCACAAACTCCCTCTCTTTCACTCCGTCTCTGCAGTGAAGTGGTTACATAGCAACCATTGCCACTGTAGCAACCCTGCTTCAGTACTGTCACCTGAGGTGCACTGCTGAACTGAATTATAGAATAGGAGTGGGATACAATCAAGGTTATTATAGTCAACCAAACTAAAGCTAAGACTAAAAATAAGCATGAAAAAAACATTTTAGTACACTGAAAAAACAACAACAAAAAAAACAGAGTGTATGAAAAACCTCACACTAAACCAAAACTATAATTGCTGTTTCCAAAACTGAAACTGAAAACTCCAATTACAAAATAAAATCCATATAAAAACAAATGCAAATTGCAAAATTATCATAGCCCTGGATACAGTGTGCCATATCCAGCAAATGTAATAATTTCATGTTTTAGAGAGTAACTCATAACACATTCATAATGCCTGGACAACAGCTTCATGACATATTACACTGTACATTGCACATCCAAATATTCAAACTTAATGTCCATATCACACAAATGACATCATGGCAGTTGTCATTTTTAAAATATAAAATCAGTTCATAATCATGAATTTTTGTTTGTCCATTACTCTCTATTTGTCTTAGATGTGAACAGCTCTTTACTGTTCTTCACCATCCTATTTTATCCTCTCAGGATTAAGGACCAAAGAAACAAAAATAGTGTATGTCGTAATAAAGTCTATTTCCAAAGCAGGTCTGTTATAAAAAGAGTTTTGCTGTTGAGCAGCCAAGAAGAAGCAAAGCTTTTTGAAGTCGTCTAAAGAGAGCGCGGCAGCCAAAATCATCATGTGAAAACTTGTCACATGGATTTGACAAGATCGTACTGACGAGAGCATCAGCATTAACAAAAACTCCTTTGCTGGTAAGTCCATGGTACCTGACACTGGATTTTTAGTTTTAGTTTAGTTCTACCTTCCATTTGTTTGCCCATGTCTATTCATTTGTTCTCTGCTTTCTTTGTTGGTCCATGTGTTTATTATTATCACTCCATCCGTAAATTTATGTATTAAGTATTCAAACACCCTTGACTTTTTCACATTTTATTGTGCTACAAAATTAGTTAAAAATACATTTATTTGGAATTTTCCGGGCTAAAATCTACACAAAGTGGAGTCGAAATTCAAGAAATTTATGTGAACATATAAAATTCCACTCTTCCAATCTGTTTGAATTTCTACTCCACTCTAATAGAAAATCTAAAATAAAAATGATTTTAAACTACTTTTGTAGCACAGGAAAATGTGCAGAACGTCAAGGGGATTGAATACTGTAATGAGTGAGACAATTATTTTATTATTTAGGTAGTTTTGTGGGTCAGTCAGTCAGTTCATTAGCTAGTTGTTTTGTTTGTTAGTTTGTTAGTATCAGCCTATATCTAGTTTTTGACTTACCGGTAGGGATGTAGTGGAGGGTAAACCTTACTCACCTTTTTATTGGCAGGAACAGCATGACTCACTTTTTTAGGTTGACATAAATCTTTATAACCTCAGTTCTTAAATAAATTAAATAGTATAAAACTGATGTAATAATATGACCATAGAGACTTTTGAGGGGAAAAAGCATGAATTACTTTTCTGAAAATGTGATTGATTTTGTTTCATATTGCTAGTTGTTTGAATCACTGACTGGAGGTCATAGTTTGCCCTCCTATATATTTACCACTACATCACTCCTTGTTCCTGATGAACTGAACCTCTAGCTAGTTAGTTAGTTAGTTAGTTAGTTAGTTAGTTAGTGTATTGCCCGTCATTACCTTATCCCTGATGCCTTGCCTCATTGTTTCCCTCTCAGCCTCCATTTTGGAGTATTTAGCCTTCCTCTCCTCCTCCTGCTGCCTCAGCGCCTCCTGTCTTTCCTCCTCTTTCTTGGCTGCATCTGGGTCCTCCTCCTTCTCCTCCCCACCCAGCATCTTGCCCACATCAGGAGGACCTCCTGGGGGAGGGAGAAAGGGATAGAAAGAGAGAGAGAGAGAGAGAGAGAGAGAGAGAGAGAGAGAGAGAGAGAGAGAGAGAGAGAGAGAGAGAGAGATGTAAGACAACTTGACAGCTCCAGTGGGCTTCTAGGATTGAGAAGTTATCAGATGGGTCTGTAGGACAGTGAGAGAAAGAAATAGAGACAGAGATGGAAGACAGACAGACATAGAGAGACGAGCAGGCAAATGGACCCCTGGGACTGATGAGAGAGTCAGCTGGATAGACAGACTTCAGGTGTGGCCGTAAGGGTTTCAGAAAGAAAAAGACAGATGGACAAGTGGAACTATGAACTATTGTACATGTATAACCTACAGAATTGCTTGCAGAGCAGGGTTCGACTGATGTTGGTTTTTGTAAGCCGATGCTGATACCGCCAATAGCCAATATTTTGTGTCAATAGTCAATATCTTTAAGTTTGACCGTATTCATGCCAAAGTAACTACAAGTATTCAGTGTTTACCCCAGAATGTGTTTCTTGTCAGGGTGTAAAAGCCTCTGAAACAGCATTTAGACCATCAAGGGACACTAAAACTCTCCACTGAAACCCAGACTAAAGTTATTTTAGGGTTAGCAGTAGTAGTAGTAGTAGTGGTAGTAGTAGTAGTAGCAGTAGTAATAGTAGCAGCAGTAGTAGTAGCAGCTGTGGTAGCAGTAGTAGCAGTAGTTGTAGTAATTGTAGTAGTAGCAGTAGTATTAGCAGCAGTAGTTGTAGTAGTAGCAGTACTTAGTAGCTGTAGTAGTAGTAGTAGTACTTAGCAGTAGCAGTCGTAGTAGCAGTAGCAGTAGTAGCAGTCGTAGCAGTAGTAGCAGTAGTAGTAGTAGCTGCAGTAGTAGCGGTAGTAGTAGAAGCAGTAGTAGTAGTAGTAGCTGCAGTAGTAGCGGTAGTAGTAGAAGCAGTAGTAGTAGTAGAAGTAGTAGCAGTAGTAGCAGTAGTAGCAGTAGTAGTAGCAGTAGCAGTCGTAGCAGTAGAAGCAGTCGTAGTAGAAGTAGTAGCAGTAGTAGTAGCAGTAGCAGTAGTAGTAGTAGTAGCAGCAGTCGTAGCAGTAGTAGCAGTCGTAGTAGCAGTAGTAGCAGTCGTAGCAGTAGTAGTAGCAGCAGTAGTAGCAGTAGTAGCAGTAGTAGCAGTCGTAGCAGTAGTAGCAGTCGTAGCAGTAGTAGTAGCAGCAGTAGTAGCAGTAGTAGCAGTAGTAGCAGCAGTAGTAGCAGTCGTAGCAGTAGTAGCAGTCGTAGTAGCAATAGTAGCAGTAGTAGTAGCAGTAGTAGCAGCAGTAGTAGTAGTAGTAGCAGTCGTAGCAGTAGCAGCAGTAGTAGCAGTCGTAGCAGTAGTAGCAGTCGTAGTAGCAGTAGTAGCAGTAGTAGCAGTCGTAGTAGCAGTCGTAGTAGCAGTAGTAGCAATAGTAGCAGTAGTAGTAGCAGCAGTAGTAGCAGTAGTAGCAGTCGTAGTAGCAATAGTAGCAGTAGTAGTAGCAGCAGTAGTAGCAGTAGTAGCAGTCGTAGCAGTAGTAGCAGTCGTAGTAGCAATAGTAGCAGTAGTAGTAGCAGCAGCAGTAGTAGCAGTAGTAGCAGTCGTAGTAGCAGTAGTAGCAGTAGTAGTAGCAGCAGTAGTAGCAGTCGTAGCAGTAGTAGCAGTCGTAGTAGCAATAGTAGCAGTAGTAGTAGCAGCAGTAGTAGCAGTAGTAGCAGTCGTAGTAGCAATAGTAGCAGTAGTAGTAGTAGCAGTCGTAGCAGTAGTAGCAGTAGTAGCAATAGTAGCAGTAGTAGTAGCAGTAGTAGCAGTAGTAGCAGTCGTAGCAGTCGTAGTAGCAGTCGTAGCAGTAGTAGCAGTCGTAGTAGCAGTCGTAGTAGCAGTAGTAGCAGTAGTAGCAGCAGTAGTAGTAGTAGTAGCAGTCGTAGTAGCAGTAGTAGCAGTCGTAGTAGCAGTCGTAGTAGCAGTAGTAGCAGTCGTAGTAGCAGTAGTAGCAGTCGTAGCAGTAGTAGCAGTCGTAGTAGCAGTAGTAGCAGTCGTAGTAGCAGTAGTAGCAGTAGTAGCAGTCGTAGCAGTAGTAGCAGTCGTAGTAGCAATAGTAGCAGTAGTAGTAGCAGCAGTAGTAGCAGTAGTAGCAGTCGTAGCAGTAGTAGCAATAGTAGCAGTAGTAGTAGCAGTAGTAGCAGTCGTAGTAGCAGTAGTAGCAGTCGTAGTAGCAATAGTAGCAGTAGTAGTAGCAGTAGTAGCAGTCGTAGTAGCAGTAGTAGCAGTCGTAGTAGCAATAGTAGCAGTAGTAGTAGCAGTCGTAGTAGCAGTAGTAGCAGTCGTAGTAGCAGTCGTAGCAGTAGTAGCAGTCGTAGTAGCAGTCGTAGTAGCAGTAGTAGCAGTAGCAGTAGTAGCAGCAGTAGTAGTAGTAGTAGCAGTCGTAGTAGCAGTAGTAGCAGTCGTAGTAGCAATAGTAGCAGTCGTAGTAGCAGTAGTAGCAGTAGTAGTAGCAGCAGTAGTAGTAGTAGTAGCAGTCATAGTAGCAGTAGTAGCAGTCGTAGTAGCAGTAGTAGCAGTCGTAGTAGTAGTAGTAGCAGTCATAGTAGCAGTAGTAGCAGTCGTAGTAGCAGTAGTAGCAGCAGTAGTAGTAGTAGTAGCAGTCATAGTAGCAGTAGTAGCAGTCATAGTAGCAGTAGTAGCAGTCGTAGTAGCAGTAGTAGCAGCACATTATTGCAACATCTTGTATACTGTAATGCTTAACATATTGTTTTTCTCATACTCTTGCATTCCTCTTGTTATATTTTGCATATATATTGGTATTTTTATCATTTGTTACAACTCACCACCCTTTTCATAATGCACATATATCACATTGGGCCTCATGCAGGAAGCGATATACGAACAAATTTTCTCTTATTTTTGTTTGTATCCACGATTTGTTCTTATTTTGTTAGTACCCATTGATTTCTGGGATTCACCAATGTTTTCTTATTTTTGCTCTTCTCTTAGGTAAGAGAACATTTTACGAGTGGTCGAGAGCACTCTTACCAAGATAAGAAAAAAACATCTCGTTTTCACAGTCCACAAATTGTTTGTCCAACGCAAGGAAACATAAGTTTTAAATTTGAGGAACATAAAAAAACGCATGAATATCATATAATCAAATTTAGATTATTATATGTTTTAGAGTAATTATAATGATTGGATTATTAAATTTGTGGGCTAAAGAAATACTATTGGTCCATTGATCCCAATTAAGACTATAAAAACCCTTGGATGATATTGCTTACATACTGCTCTTAGATGCTTTGGCCATCCAGGCCTTACGCAGAGAACGCGTTTTTAGAGATCGCACAGATCTATTTGATGAGACGGATGAATGGCTGCTGAGCCGTTTCAGATTGCCAAGAGCACCACTCCAATTCTTGGCCATGTGCCAGAGTATTTGCACACGGCACAACACCTGTCCTTATATGGTGTTCAGGGGGCGTTACCTATGCTAATAACAAACAATCGGCCACGCGCCTCCAATTTATGATCAAGTGGGATCTCTTGATCAAGAGAAATTTAAGAGAATGTTGCTGCATGAGGCATTGTCTTTCTGTCTCTGCTGCTTCTGATGCTGCTGCTGCTATTTTGCTCATCTTGCCAATGTGGAATGCACACTTTTTTGCACATTTTTCATGCATGCACATTTTCATGCGTAATATGTCCAAGTGTTGAAATTGTCAGTTCCGTATGTTTATATAACCATAATTTGCTCTCTTCTTATTTACTGTATAGTGTATACCCTACTTTTCTTTGCTGTACCCTACTTCTACTTGTTGCCCCAACAGCCCAATTTCCCTACAGGGATCATTAAAGTTACTAATGTAATCAAATCTATTTTCGATTATTTTTATTCAATTATAGATGCTTTAGTAGTTCCATCTAATATTCATCATATTCCTGTGGCCTTTCGCTGATGGCTCTGCACTAGTCAAAGCAGTGCTAGACCTTACTCTGTCACTGATGTTAACACAGTTGCAGAGGCTGCCTCCACCCTGTTGACAGGCTGATTGCTGCTCCATATTGGTTTCATACCCAATTTCCCCTCCACTTCCTGTAAAGCATCAGCATGGTTTGGAATTGAAGTGGCCCACTGCTGCTCCTTTCATCCATGCCAATAAAGCAGTGGTTCCCAAACTGGGGTCCAGGGACCACCAGGGGTCCTTAAGAGGGTTCCAGGCGGTCCGCAACAAAAATGAGGAATAGCTTAATTGTCCCCCAAGGAATGAAATCAGGGTGTGTCCGTCAAATGTGATATCTCAGTTGATATCTCAGACGCCACTGGTCTGATTTTGACGAAACTTGGAGGGAAGATGCATTTTGTCACTGAATGCCAGTGTTTAAAAATACACAGATTGGCCTGGTGGGGGGCTGTAATTAATGGTCAAAAATTTAAACTCAAATGTTAGATCTCAGACACCACTGGTCAAATTATGACAAAAACTTGGAGGGATGATGCATTGTGCCACTGTGTCCTGGCATTTAAAAATCAATTAATGGTGTCGAACAGTGATTCTCAACCTTTTTCATATCAAGGACCCCAAATTTAGTCCACATTAGAGCCACGGACACCCATTTGATGAGATTTTTTTTCTCTGACCCAAATCTGAGAATCTCATATCTGAATATCTGTATTGTAGGTAGAGAGATAACAGTGAAACTATGATCAAAATAGTCATTCTTCTACATTTTCTAATTGTGTTAACTTCTTGTAAATTAAATAATGGCGAAGTTTAACAATTCATCAATTTGCTGGGGACCCCCTGGAACCCACTCAAGGACCCCTGGTGGTCCTCGGACCCCACGTTGAGAACCACTGGTGTAGAATATAAAAGGATGAGTACTTCGGTCATAGGTTTCACCGTACCCACTGTTACCTCCCCAACTACAGTATAGACCGCTATGTAATTCTGCACCAAGTCATATCTAACAGCGAAAATCTTCTCACAAGTGGGTTCTTAGAACAAAATCTTATTAAGTAAGGGTCCGTGGGTGAAGCTGAATTGAATTCTCAGATATCAAATAGGTCTCTTAGGGTGAGACGAACAGAAGAAAGAAGAAAAGAGAGTGAGAGATGCAAGGACAAGCAAGAAGTAAAGCTCTTAGACTCAGTGTATATGAATAACGGTGTTGTTTATTTTACCACAAAGCATAAGCCTTGGAATATGGCTTACGCAAGCCCCCCCAAAAAAAACACATCCATGAGTTCGTTTGCCTGATGATGCCAAGGCAGAAAACTGCTGAGCGCTGAAAGGAAGAACGAGAGAAAAGAAAGAAACCTGTCACAAAGCATCCAGGGAAAAGAGAGAAGAGGGAAAGAGAGGAGGGAAGGAGAGGAGTGGTCAGAAGGATTTGGGGAAAGAGTGGGGGAGATAAAGATGAAGGAGGAGGAATTAAAAGAAGGAGGGGAGAGATAGGCAAATGCCGAAAATGCTGCTGAATATTGTGAGCGAAAGAGAGATTTAGAAAAAGAGGGGGAATGAGGGAGAGGAGAGAGAGAGAGTGAGAGAGAGAGAGAGAGAGAGAGAGAGAGGGGGAATCTGTCAGGAACCATTGAGTCCAATTAGCTGAGCTGTTCCAGTTAGTGGGATTACCCAGCACTTGCTGCAGGACCAGGGATGGAGGGAGAGAGAGAGAGAGAGAGAGAGAGAGAAGAATATATAGAGGAGAAGAGGAGATGCGTGGATGGAGGGAGTGGAGGGGAGGAAAAGATGGAGGGAGCAAGGAGGAGGGGATAGGAAAGAGTGATGAGTGGCAGGGATGTGGAGAGAGAGGCACAGATGAGGAAAGGAAGGGAAGGGATGGAGAGAGACAGAAATGAGTGACAAAAGCAGAGAGAGGGAGAGAGAAAACAGCTGTCTGACCTTTACTGCAGGGCTGGGATGGAGAGAGAGAGAGAGAGAGAGAGAGAATCGTGGATGAGAGAGTGGAGGGGAGGAGAAGATGGAGGAAGCAAGGAGGAGGGGATAGGAAAGAGTGATGAGTGGCAGGAAAAAAAGAGGTGGAGGATTGATTGAGAGAGAAAGGAAAGAGAAAGACAGAAAAGGCAGCAGAGCGGATGAGGAGAGGGATGACAAGAAAGAAAGAAAGAAAGAAAGAAAGAAAGAGGATTCCTTGAGCCTGCAGCTGCCCCGGTACCGTTTGTATTTTGTCTCATCAGCGTAAAAAAAAAAATGAACTGCAGCAAAATGCAGAGGGATAAAGAGAGACAGGAGAGAGGGAAGAGGGGAAGGGAAGATGAAGTAGCAAGGGATGAGCGATGGAGAAAAAGAAGGGGTAGAAAAGAGAAGACAGAAAGTCGGGAAAACTGGAGAAAGTCAATAAAAAGTCTTGCTTGAATGTATAAACTGTTGATGGGTTTTTAAAGCAATAATCTGCAACACTTTCACATGAATAAATGTCCGTTTTGCTCCTCAATTGCTAACTCAACTATGGTTCAACCTATATCCAGTTCATGAAAGCTTTTCCATTTGCTGTTCTGTGTCTAGTAGCTCTTTCCTGGGAAAAAGGAAGTGATGCATTTGTTTGGAATAAACAGAAGAAGAAGTGGGTAGTTAGCATGAGCAGTGATAGCCACCATGACTGAACAGACAAAGAAGAGAGAAACTCAAACTGCATCAACAGAAAATCCAAGGAAGAAGACGTCACAGTGCTGAGACGGTTCACAGTTTTGGCAGCAGAAACGTAAAAATCAGCTAGCTCCGCTGTGTCTCCATCGGTTGCACTCACGGAGGGCCAGATCCGCAAATGAGCAAAACAACTTCATCATCCATGGACATTGCCAGATTGCTTTCAGTAGCCTGGAATCTTGGTTGCTGAATGATAAACAGTGGATCATGTCATGCGCTCATCTATACTGTATCAAGAAAATCTGACTGGAATCACTGTGGATGAAGTTCATGTCACATATAAATGGTAAATATTGCTGTCATATGCTAAGCTAAACATTGTTTGCCAGCTAACCTAGCGCCGCACTGTGCCTACGTCATATGACTGTTGTTCTGGTTGGTTTGAGCATTTAAATAATGCAAAAGGGCAACGCCCCGATTGAAATCACTCTCAGGGAGAGGGAGGACAAGCGTTTCTCGCAGTGCGATCAACTCCGAGACTCGTCTAGCTTGCGAGGCTACTGCCACACTGTTTGATTGACAGGTGATTGACAGGTGATCTCTGGGAAGTGCAGTGCCAAAACACCACAGCAATGAACGCTTAGGACCAAAGATGGAGACGAGGAAGAACTGGAGGATTACCACTTTAAAATTCTACATTTTGAACACTGCTTTGGCGGTATCGTTACTGATAAAACACTCAAGCCAGTAAAGTAATTGAATTGATCCGAGAGAAAGAGTCAGAGGCCGAAAGAAATGCACAGAGAGAAACAAAGAGAGACATAAATTCAGAGTGAGAAAGCTTGAGAGAGAGAGACAAACAGAGGTATTGCTGTACAAGCATTTGGTGACCAGCGCTGAGAAGGCTGACGCAGCAATATCTGTCTGACCATCCATCTGATTCACTCTCTCCGCTCTCTTACAGGTGTGTGTGTGTGTGAGAGAGAGAGAGAGAGAGAGGGAGAGGGAGAGACAGAGAGAGAGAGAAACAGAGCAAGCGCATGCATGCGTCCCTATCTGCGCATGTGTGTATGAATAATTGCTTGCTTGCATTTTAGGTATGCATGCATGACCTCCTGTGTGGTTGAGTGATTCCTTTCATGTGTGTACGAAGGCATGAACACATTACATTATGTGTTCATATGTGTGTGCATGTGCATTTGCACCTGTGCATGTGTGTAGGCATACTCTACATGCGTGGGCGCATACGTGTGCATAAGAGCTCGTATGGTTTTGAGTCACTGGCTACATTTACATGCACTGGATAACATCAGAATATCCCAGCTACCTTATCCGGGTTTCTCAAAGCCGGGATAAGAGCTTATCCAGGTTATTGTAAACAGGATATGGTGTTTACATGCGCCAGCTAATAAACAGAGTACCTGAGTACCCCAAATATTAAGGGAGCATTAGTGTATCCTGTAATACCAGACCGACTGGAGCGATGACTCAGCCATCTAAGCCCTATTTTTCAAATTTCCGCTTATCGCTGCCCAGAAAAGCACTCCAGCAAAGTATCTCTTTTGACTGCACCGGGCCAAACCAAACCAAACTGGGTCTGGTTTCCCCAAATCCTCTTAGCACACTCAGATCCTCTTTGTTCAGACGTAAAAAGAGGATCTTGGGAGACAAAGGCCGGAGTTATATTGTGATACGATCCCCACTCTGGCTGGGTTGAGCTATTTGCTAGAGGCATAGCAACGGCCTTCCAGACGGATATCATTTTATTAAGCTCTCGGGTATCATAGGACCTGTGCTGAGCTGTGTTTGAGTGTTTTGGACTCGAGTGTCTCTGGAAACATTGTCCACGTTAATATTAACAAAATATCTTACAGTCAAAAGCTGTTGTCGTTAACATGGTTCAGTGTACAGGCTAATAAAAGCCTTTATATCATCTTTTTTGCAGAATCCAGATTACACTATAAATGAGCCAACAGCAATAAAGACTAGAAGAGTGCAAACCTCCAACACCTCCAATGCTGGACAATTCTCCAACTCCAACCATAACAATTTATGTTTGTTCAGTGTTTGTCTTCCGGGTTTGATTTTCTGACAAAATGGCACGTGAATGCAACGCTGTTTAGCAGCCGACTTGGAAGTCTCGGATGTCTCGGACTTTCGCACCAGTACATGAACGCAACCTAGTAGTTATGGCTAAAAAACTGTGGAAATCCCCGATCCAGATCACCACCAAAATCTAATCAACTGATCCTTGGGCCAACGGCTATCTGTCCACTAAATGCATCCAAATCTCTTGGTAACTTTATGAAATATCTTGCTAATCAGACAAACAGATGGGGTGAAAACAACCTCCTTCCAATTTCACTGATGGAGGTAACTAGCTCTCATCTCACTGTACTCTTGGGCATTGTTTCAGTGTTTGATAAAAGGTGTTGCTAATCTTTTCCCTTCGAAAGTTCTCAGCCAAATCCTTCTTTGAATCCAAAGTCCAAAGTGGGAAAGAAGGCGGTTTTGGCAATCGGTTTCCACATCAGATAAAACAGCACTTGTCTGTCTAATCATTCCAAATCCAAATCCTTCTCTAAACCCAAAGTCTAGAGGGAAAGCAGATGAGGAAAAAAGCACTAGGATTTGGACTTCAGGACAGAAACCATTTTCTCAACACCACTGATTTCACAGCAGGGAAAATGTGACGGGGGAGAAATGGGTAGAGAGAGAGAGGGAGAAGAAAGTCTGCTCGCTGTTGTTCCGCTGCCTCTTTATTCACTAATTGGTGGCCGTTCTGCTACGAGCCGACTTAAATTTCCCTCAGGTGGAGCAGGGGTGCGCACGCCACGTCAAGCCGGCACTCAAATTAAGTCAATTTGATCTCGCCCTCGGACCGAAGTTCATAAACACAAGCTTGCACTCTTGACCCACAGTGGAGAAAATACGTTTTTGTTTTTTTTCCCAGATGAAAGGAAGGTGAAGAGTACGGCTGCTTCTAATTTCTCCTGCCAGTTAAACAGCTGAAAAATGAACCAAAATTCATGACTACAGATGATGACATTGCAAGAGGGATTGAGGTTAACATGTCAGTTTATTTATTTGTTTGTCTATTTGTTGTTCATCGGATTTTGGTCGGGAAATCTGCTGGATCGCTTTACGGCACAAAACAGGAAGAGGGCGCTGTTCTTCCAGAGCAAAGTGAGCTAAAGCTTTCAGAGTTTCAGCAGATGGTGGAAGGAGTGAAAAATGATCTCCTTCAGTAAAGACAAAGAGAAACCCTTTGACTGAGGGGGTACAAGTAGGAACATCCTGTCTGTGACAAGAAGCAAAGGGGGTTATGGGAAATGCGGTCTTACTGTAATTTTGAGCAAGCACTAACAATACCACTGACGTGCGATAGAGGCTTCCAAACATCTCCACCATGGTCTCATTTGTTTACAGTAATTATACCAAGGTATCACAATTAATTCGACAATGATATATTGATGTTTAAACTTTATAACTGTGCCAAACTAAAAACTGAGTAAGCTGTGTTTTTTTTACGTGACCAGAGAGGCCACAGGGGAGCAGAGGACAGACTGTTGACTTTCAGCAGCAGCCTCAACCTTGTTAGCAAGCTTCACCTGAACAGGTCGCAGGTCCAATTCCCCACTGACACTGACCTACATCAGACAGCCACCTAAAGAGCGCTGTGCCCTACTCCTACACACACCTACACACAACTGCATGTGCACCTGCATACAGTTTCTTTTTTTGCGCTTGCACACGGGCACCATGTGCACACAGATATACAAGCACACACACACACACACACGCACACACACACACACACACACACACAAATGGACTTTAAGGAGAGCAAGATAGAGGACAGTGATTTATGTTGGCGTTTCAGCCATTGTCTTTGCAGTCTGCTGGGTGTGTGTGTGTGTGTGTGTGTGTGTGTGTGGTAATGCATGTGTTTATGCATAAATGGGTGCAGATGTGCATGAGACAGAGAGAGGAATTTGAAAGAGAGAGAGAAGGCAGAGAGAGAAAGAGAGAGAGAGAAAGGTTTCGATGTAAGAATTTCAATAATATGAGCTAATGCGTACTTTTATATAATTATTTCCTATTTCTCAGCTATAGGAGCTTGTATTTACAAATTGATTGATCTGGGCTTGTATTTGCCTAATCTGAGGTAAAGGGATAATATACAGTAAGCTGACAGTTGATACATCTCTCCATGCGACAGTGAAAGACACGGATCATGCTTAAAATCCGTCAATAATTTACGCGATTAGTTTTGTATTCATGCTGACATCGACAGAGTATTGCTCCCTCTAGTGGTTCAAATCTTGTTTTGGGCATTTTCATATAATTGCAGAGTTTCTACATAGTAGGGTGATTTCACAGATGTGGGAGATGCCACAACTGATTTATTTCTTGAAAATTTCCGAAAAAAGTGCAGCTGCAGTGGAAACAAGTGAAATGATCTCAACCCCATTGGAATAATTTTTCACTTTTTCATCCTCAAAATGAGGTTGTGAGACTGATTATGGCCATTTTTGCAGTGTAAGTGTAGTGTGTGTTTGCCAGATGACTAATGTAATGCCATGTTATTATTTCTGCTTTCGGTGTCATATACAGTCAAGCACATGCTGCAAATTTATAGATGTTTAAAAGGAAACTTTCCTTAGAAGGTCACAGAAAGCCGCCTTCTCGTAAAAATAGCTCTACATTTCTCTCTCTCTCTCTCTCCCCCCAGTCGTGACTTTGTGGGATAGATGGTAGAATGCATTATTTATAGAATCTGGACGTGCACTCTCACACACTCTGTCACACACACACACACACACACACACACACACTTTGCACTCTAAGAGGAGCTCAAGGTCAATTTGATGAATTGAATTTGATTTGCTGGGGGAACAGGCGAGGAAGAGATGGGGGAAGGTGTGTGCGGGTGTGTCTATATGTGTGTGTGTGTGTGTGTGTGTGTGTGTGTGTGAACCTCCACACCAATGAAGCGATGCAGAGCTGAACCCCTCAGCCAATCACATTAGAGTGTTGCTAAATGTGATTATATGCATTTTGAAGAGATGAGGTGAGGCTAGAACATCTCAAGGTGTCTTCTAGTTTCATTTCACCTCAAATCACACCGCTTTCTAACACTTGATCCAAACGATACTATCAGGCTGCTGAAAATGTCATTCATTAGTGGGAAATAGTGTTTGATGTTGATATTAAGTCGACACGTCAAGATATGATCAAACGGGTTTGAGGAAAGGTGAAAGTACCCATCATGCATCTTTAACATGATTTACAAAGACTCCTCAGTCATCAACATACTACTGAACTACCCTGCAACCTATCACCTATGTTTATATCCACACAGCATTCCAGATACTGGCTAATATCTTGGTTAAGGTCTTATTCTGGATAGGCTGTTTATATTCCCCTTTAATAACCTGCTGTCCAATATTCCTGCATCCATAGACCCACCAATAAACAGCAATAAACAGGATTAAAATTTGCATATCTTGCATCATTTGCATAATTTGATGGCATTTACATACACCACATAATAAACAGAATTCTTGACTATCCCAAATTGTAATGGGAAATTAGTGTGCATGTGAACATAGACAGTGGCTGCTGAAAAAAACAACATTTGCGCACTTTAATTTTTTTTTCTTTACTGTCCTGTATCTTTTGGATGTTGCAGCACGCCATATTGCAAAAATGAAGAAAAAAAAAAAGAAACGGCAAAAGTTTGTATTGTGAAATTCCGTTGTCAGTATAGACACTGAAGGGATTAAAAATGAAGCATGTTTTGTATTCTTTTGCGTCTGTCACTAAGCCTTAGTCAGGACTACGCCGCTCACTGTCGTCAGCTATTTTAACGATTCTCAGCACTGTAAACATAAGCCGTACTGACAAGTCATAAATTGTCTTATCCACAGAGCACAAACATTTTACCACTCTCTTGTGTCAGCAGACAGACATGATATAGATGAGTCAGTCACCTGCTCTTATCCATATCTGCATCCTGATTCAGTGTCTACCTTCATTATTCATGACTTTTTTAAAGGTGCTATGTGAAGCATTTTTAAACCTCAATGTATCATTGTCAAATGAATCGTGATACCTTGGTATGATTACGGTAAACAAATGAGACCATGGTGGAGATGACGGGTAGCCTCTATCTCACACCAGTGGTATTGTTAGTGTTGCTTCTCAAAATTAAGACCACATTTCCCATAATCCCCCTTGCTTCCTGTTTCTTTTGCTAAATGTTGTTCTTTTGATAAACATGTTGGAAGTGATTTTTCCATCAGTCTTTCACTCCTTCCACTATCTTTCATTACCAGAAACTCTGAAAGCTTTAGCTCTGTTTGCTCTGGAAGAACAGCGCCCTCTTCCTGTTTTGTGCCGTAAAGCGATCCAGCAGATTTCCCTCCAAAATTGCCCCAGTGCTACACAATGTAAAATGCAGTGTAGAGGCTGGTAAAGGCTGACACTCTACTCGCCGATGGTCTTGCTTGATTACAGTAAATATACTAGTGTCTCAAAATTGATGTGGAAATGATTTATTGATGTTAAATTGCTGCATCATCATTAACCAGAACCACTATATTCCAGGCAGAACCACTGCAGATTGTCTCCCACTTTGGAGATCCACACGTTTGTTAATTAAACATGAATACATTTTTGCAATGTAATTATGTTTGTTCATTTTAACTTCCCTCCCCGCAAAAATGTTATAAAAATGTTAATTAAGCTCTACCATTGACTTGCTGTCCGTCTCTCTGCCTTTTCTGCTGTTCCTAGTCCTGGGCTGACTGCTGCCTGAGGCCTTCAGGGTTTGATTGAGCTCCATACCTCGGAGCCTAATATCTGCCTCACTTAACAGCCCCCTATTCTGTCAAACTAACAAACTTTTAGGAGTCGGGAAGTGCCGAGTCAGCGAGGAGGCACTCTGGGGCGGAAGCAATCAATGCGCAAGCATACCGCAGTGGTTCCTGAACTAAGGGTTGGGACCCAAAGCGGTTTGCCAGCCTGTTTCATGGCCCCCACATGACAAGAGTACAGGTTAGGTTTAATAATTTGAACTCGTAGGATGAAGCAAAATTTAATCATGTTGAATCCCAGGTGGAGAATGTGGGCTACAGCGGTGGCTCACAAATTGTGGTCCAGGGAGCCCAAGAAAAACAACATACAGTTTAACTTCAAAATTACTTCATCTAAAAATGATCATAATGCAATATTAGTTAGAAGTCCAATTGGCAATAAGCAGACTAGATCCCTAGATAGGACTGAGTACAAAAGGCTCTTTGGTGAGATAATGGTTGACTAGCGCACCTGTAGGTCAAGAACATCAAGTTAACTTGGTAATAAAGTGAGGTTTCTATGCTTTCTATGTTAAGGAGGTGTTACATTGGGAACACTTCCACACCATGACAGCAATTACCAACTGGGACAAAAATCTGTGGAAAATAGTGGTTATTTAGGGATGAAAGGATTTTTTAAAATCCTTTCGGTCTTAATGTTATGTAATGGCCTTCGCAGTAGGCGCTGCAAAAGTGAAGACCAAATTGTGCGCTCACTAAAGTGCACAGAAAACTATTTTGAGTACACAACACAGCGAACGGGGCCAAGTCATGGAAATAGACCCAGAGCTCTTCCATTCAAGCCATTACGCATTCCCAACTGATTTCAAATGAGTTCCTGCTCCACAGGACAGAAAATGGCGAGTGCAAATTGCTAGCCATAATTGGCTTTCCAAAAGACAGTTTAGTCTGGCACCGTATTCTGTTCCCCGCTGACTTCTGGATGATCTGTTGGGCAGAGAGCCCGTCCCACGACTGGAAGGTCACAGGCTGGATCCCCGGTGTCCATCCCTCAAGAATGATCCTCACGCAAGATACTAAACTGCTACAACACTTTCTAGCAGAGTTGTAGATGGCTATATAGTATGTCTCTTTCATTGGATGAAAGAAATACTATGTTTCTAAGTAGAGATGGGACGATATGTTTATCTCACAATACAATTCGATACGCAATCTGGGGTTCATGATTTGATACAACCACGATACGATGTAATAAATAAAAGTTCAATGGCAACAAAGTCTGACTGTGCAGAATTATGTTTATTTCAGAGCCACAAATCTTTCTAGCGATGGCATTGTCTTGCTAGAATGTAACCAACAATTTAAAAATGTCATTAGAAAGTGACAATAATATAATTTGGATGGAGAGCTTGATGTGATGTGATGGTCAAGCGTCTCATTTGTGATTACTACAGCAGAATAACATGGAGCTAATATCACCATTCATTTTTCTGACCCACGATACGTATTGTCACATTTTTGTATCGCGATATATTGAATTTCGATATATCGTCCCATCCCTACTGTACCTAGATGACATCTCAGACTGATTGTCCACTACCAACCTCAACCTTCCACCAAGACAACTCCAACAAATCAAACATGTGTGTGTGTATGCAGTATATGTGTATCTAGGCCAGGCTGTTTCCTGCAGGGCTAAATCCAGGCGCCAGCTAGCACACAATATATAATACATTGTAATACATGCACTGACTTGCAATCCATCCATGTCCATTGACTTGCAATAGGATAAAGAAGGGGGTTCTGCAGCAAGACGCCTCAGGGAAGCTCATCTTATCTCTTGCTTCATGGTAGAGTTTGGATTGTGAAACAGGCGTGACTATCTGTCTATCTCCTACACTGTATTGCCCTCAGCTCACTGAAGAGAATAGTAGTGTAGGTTAAACAAGTACAGGACGCCTTTGTTTTTACTTTTTATATCTGATCCTCAGGCGTTTGAATTGACTTCATAACACAACTCACAGCCTTCAAACGACAGAATAGACTGCATCTTGTGTGTATGTGTCATGTGTGTGAATCAAATGTTAAACGTGTTTCAAACATTTCATTCTGCCAAACAACCTCAATTTCCAAGCAGTTCAGTTTAACCAGTTCCACTGTCAAACGTTGCATCAGAATAGCCTGCAAGCCAAAAACCTTTATTCCTATTTCTGTACCATAAAGAGCTTGATGTACACCAGCAGGGCTGTTTGGAGTGAAACAGCTAAGAGGAGAGCTAATGTTAGAAAGAGTAGAGCCGGGTTTCTGCACTCAAGGAAAGTGCGACGCAAATAAAGCTCTTATTTTAATGAGTTATGCTGCCATATTGCTCGAGAAACATGGAAGTACACATGGAAGTAAGATTTATACTGTAAGTGCATCAACAATCACAATAGAAATGAGTTAATTTACTTGCACATGATTGTAATTGCATACTAACATAGAAATGCTGCATTTAGTCCCGTTTCCAGTTGTTGAAATGCTTTTGAACAGGCCGTGCTACAGTCGCTTTATCTACCTGGAAGTTCTTTTTTCTGTCGTCATGACAACACGACAATACAGAATCCCACGTTACTTGGCAACAGCCAATGGAGCGAGACTATGGCGCTAACATGGCTACCGCTGAAAACTGCAACGTCCAAACTATATATAAACGGCTGTGAGTCCTGCTGCATCATCACAGCCTAACGTTGGTTTTTCAAGCATCTGTAACCAAAGAAGCCTCAGAGGATTAGTTAATGCACTGGCAGCATCCTCTCTTTCACTGAGACTCTCTCACACACTCATGCATCAGCGAACGTACTCAGCAAAACACTCGCAGTAAAAGTTAAGCAAACACACATCCAAACAACAACAAAGCGATACCGAGGTAACAAGATGGCTTCGTTTTTTTTCCTACCCTCCGATATCTACCTGGTATGGAGTTATAGTTTAATTCCTGTTGGACCAGAACCCAAATGAGAATTCATGTCCAGATCTCAAATCTCCATCAATGCTGAATAATTCTCCAACCTGCTGTTACACCCAAAGACATCATTCCTATCACTTGAATTTTAAGTTCAATTGATTTCTTGACCCTGCAAACACACACTTAGGATTTAGAATCAAGTCTCTATCTCTGTTAGTTTCACAGTTTGGCTACAAAACGATAATCCTCTAATGGCTGAAATCCCAGATCCACATCACCACAAAATGTAATCAATTGTTCCTTGGCCCAAGGCCTCCCTGCCCACCAAGTTCCATGGAAATCACCTTGGTGGAAAAAGACACAAAACTATTGATTCTCCAGGTCTGGTAACGTTTTTTTACTGCCTCTGTTCCCTCAGAGGGTTAAATCAACTTTCTTTGCAGATCCCAGGTCAGTTGTATGAGCTCTTTCCCTCCCCCCGAACAGGACCATAATACAACATGATTGATTTAAAGGATAAGGCTGGTGTTTTTTAAATCATTTCTTACCATCAACAAATCCTATGAAAATAACAAAATCAGCAATGATTTTGTTTTGCTAACAAGTCTCGTCCATGTAGCCGATGCCCAGTAAAGCCGTGTCTCAGCAGCCATAGAACTCCATTGTATTAAAAAACTATTAAAAACACGTCAGAGAGCCATGCCGTTGCTCTGGCAACATATTTCATCGTAAACACGTTTTCCATCTCAGGAAAGTAGTTCCGTAGCACAGAAAATAGTCCCCGGCGTAATGAAGAATTTGTTCCCATTTGAATTTGATTTGGTAATAACTACAACAGCCTGACTTTTCGTGGTAACAGTTAGCGATTTTTAAAACTGAAACTATGTCTTTGTGAGCTGTATTTAAAGGTTTTTATCTTACAATTGGAGCCAATCACTTCCAGGTTGAAGGCTAAAAAGGGAACGTGGGAAGTCAGAAAGTAACGGGAGTAGATCAAACGCATTGTTGATTTTGTTATTTTCATAGGATTTGTTGACGGTAAGAAATGCATTAAAAAACACCAGCCGTATCCTTTAAGAATATTTCACTAATATTGACGTATTGCCGACTGATTGATGGCTCGGCTGATCGATTGTTTGGCTAATTGCTTTGTTTCATTATCTGCTTTTTCCACAGGGGGCTGTTTAGTTATGCAGGACACTGTCAGCATTTCTACAGACATTTCTGTGCAAAGAGGTCACTGTGTTCTAGTGAGCGAACATGGACCAAAACCAAAGATACCCGGGAATCCTGCGAGATTTGTGTCAGTGCATTGACAACATCATAATCATACATATTGTTAAATAGAAACACATGTATGACCAAACTCTCTGTTTCTCGCTCTGTTTCTCTCTCACCTTTAACTCACAATCACACACACACACACACAAATCTCAAAGCTCCATACCCTAAAGTAGGCCCTTGCAGCCTCCATTATTCATCTCTCCTCTAGACGCAGTACACACACACACACATACACACACACCCAACACTCTATCCTATACTGTATCTATAACACATCTCTCCAGCACAGGCAGAGCACACACACACACACACACACACACACACACACACACACACACACACAAGTCCGCAGTCCAGGCGGAGTGCAGTCAGACTTGTGCAGAGCAAGCCGGCGCCTAATGCAATGCAGTTGATTTAAGAATTCATAGCGCAGACACGGGGCACAGCAGCACTATGCAGAACTAGGCAGCGCTGCCGTCCTCTGCATCCCAATGAGGGGCAGAGGCTCCACTTCAAAACCACATCCCAGCTGGAACCGCCTCACACACACCCCTGTAACCCAGGACAATAGCTCAGCATTACGGCTGCGTGACCGGGATATTATATTCTGTATGCTGTAAAATCAACTGCATGCGTTCGAAGGAGCCGGTGGGGGACGTACGGTGCCGCTTTCCTGCACTTTCCCCTTGAAATCTAGAGCTGACAAGGAGGATGAATTACAGGGCTATAATGAGGACTAATTGGGGATTAAATAGCAGCTGAGATAAAATACCGATGGTTAATACCTGGAGGCTTTAAAGGACAAAAGTGTCGTGAAAAAAAAGTCGTGAAAAATGGTCGGCAAAATTAGACGTCTTCGTTGCCTCAGAATGTGCCAACAGTTTGCTTAGGTTGAAAAGCCTGAGCCTATAAGTTATTACAGTAATTACTGTAGTTATGGGAGAACCTGGTAGTTCCAATTATGGTGATTTTCATGTTTTCACTTCAATTGAAGGATTACATGCTCCTGGGCTAGGGGTTAGGGTTAGGGTTAGGACTTATAAAGGGCTTGTAAAATCCTTTCAAACCCCATTGCATAAACTGAAAAATGCATGGTGGTCAAGCTAAAAACAAGGCTGCTTTTCCACTTTTTCCTTTTCTATTACTATTAGGCCTACTCCTGCTACCACTACGCCTGTTACTACTGTCCTCTTTCATCTGCAGCAGCCCTAACGTCTGTTAGTAGCCTTTATAGTGTGCTTGATGCAATGTAGTATCCGCCTTTAGGGAACCACTGGTCACACAGACACTTTGTACCGAGAAGCAGTAGCCTGAGCAAACCTTTTTTTTTTTGTGACAGTAGCAGAAATGTGAAACAACAAAACCACAAGCAGGTTTTTCCTCACCCCTGTCCTGATCAGGCTTTCTCAAGGACTGTGTCATTTCATGCGCTGCCTTTAAAGGTTTTTACAAGGTTGTAGAAGAGGGGAAGAGGGGAAGAGAGAGAGAAAGGGGAAGAGTGCAGCTCATGCCTGAAGTCGATAGTTTGGCGCAGGATGGATTATCCCATCCCATAACTACAAGCCCGGTGCTAGTGCCGCCGCTGCCTGCCGCGCGTCCCTTTAAATCCCTTTTACACTGCAGTGTCGTTAAATCAACCTCCAGCCCGGGCGGACGACTCACCTCCCAGCGCAGCTTTCATTACAAAATTCATGATGAAGCAGTTCTGCGTTCCCTTCCTCCGGTGGTCACGTTATCAGGGACAGACCTGCAGCGAGGGGACAGAACACACAGGGCTGTAACTGCTTCGTGAAGACTGTCAGGACACACTGGTTTACCTTCATGCCAGGAATGCAAGAGTGTGATGAGGCGATGAGGGATGATGTGGGACTAGGATGTGTCAAAAGTGATATACAATGGGTAAACTCTGACCTCCAGTTGGTAATCAAGGCAAACAACCACCAATATGAGCAAAAACCAATTAGAAAATCCTGAATTTATGCTGTTTTTCCATGATCTCTACTATGAATCCTCTGTCAGCCTCCAAAGGCGGGTCAACTCAATTCCCGCAAGTAAGTAGAAGGCAGGTAAACTGGGTTAAGGTTTACCCGTCGTGTCGAGGCACCTGTGTCCTCAATTTTACAGCCACGATTCATCACCTTGTGCGGGTTTATGCTGACGCTGCCTGGCTGCCTATGATGTATTCTCATGGAAATAACTCGCAGAATAAAAGGACAGAGGAAGAAAAAAAAAAAAAAAGGGTCAAAGATGAGCGAGTAGAGGCTTGTTTTTTTTTTTTTTTGCGTCAGCAGGGAACATTACGTCAACAATCTCCAAGAGCATTGCATGGGCTGTACAGCAGGCATCTGGGGTTACTTTGCACTGAAGACAAAGGGGAATTATTATAATTATTATTTAAAGATGGTACTCATGGGATATCCCATGTGAAGAGATATGCTGTTTCCAAAGGGGACTTACAGTGTGTCTGTGGTTCTCAATGGTGAGTGTACTGTGACCTTGTGGTATTTTCTTTGGAATCTTCTAATATTTAATATTCCTATAATATTCCTACAAGGACTTATAGTGTGTCTGTGGTGCTCAATAGTGAGTTTATAGTAACCTTATGGTACTTTATGGTATTTTTTTTTTTTTTAAATCTCCTATGGTATCACTATAATATTCCTATGATATTCCTATAGGGTGTTGTGTGATACTCAATAGCTTTTCATACTTTATTCTTTAAATTTCTTAAGGCATCACTATAATATTCCTATAATATTCCTAGAGAGACTTTGTTGTCAGTGTTTCTGTAGAAGTCAGTAGTGAGTTTATAGTGACCTTGGCATACAATATAGGCTATTTTCTTAATCTCCTTTGGTATCACTATAACATTCCTATAATATTCCTTTTTTTTTTTTTTACAGCATCCAACAAAAATGTATCATGGGATTACTATAGCATCCCTACTGCAGGAGAGGTGTATAGCCTAAACCTGAGAAATCCTTGTGAAAACTTGGTGTGCTTATTATGATCGGGTAACGTTCATCTCTCTCTCTCTCTCTCTCTCTCTCTCTCTCTCTCTCTCTCTCTCTCTCTCTCTCTCTCTCTCTCGCTCTCTCTCTCGCTCTCTGCTCCCTAACTTGAAATGTGCACCAGCCGATCGCCGTTTAAATCATTTCTCCCCCCCTTTTTTTTTTCTTCTTCCTCGTCACCATCATCTGCAGCAGCAGCAGCAGCAGCAGTAGCAGCGGCAGCATCAGCATCAGCATCAGCATCCTCCAGCTCCAGCATGAATTTTTACCTCAAATGAACCCTGGGCTTCTCTTATAGCGAGTTAACCATCATCACACCTCCTTTTTGGGTTTCGTGGTGGTGCAACGCAGCATTTTTCTTTATAGCACAAATACAAGTGGGCAACTCCTCTGCCCCCCCCCTCCCCCCTTCTTCCCCCCTAGTCCCGTATACTCCATATGTCTCCTGTATTTCTGAACCCACATATGTAAATACATTAACGTGGCATCTTTTTTGTAACACTGGCGCACATTTCCATCCTATATTGCACATAAATGCTTTACAAAAAACGCGATTTTTTTTTTCCACACATGCGGCTTCCAGATGCCTACATGACATATACAGTATGTTGTTAAAAGTGTATGCATATGCAAATATATGGGGATCGGCATCCTTTACCAAGTGCACCGCTCATCCCCCCGACCCCCCCGCCCGTCCCGTACAGTAAAACCACCACACCAATACCAGCAGCACTCGTCTTCGTCTCTGGTTGTATAGTGTTTGATCCGGCATCATTTACCTTTGCCTTTTCGGATCCTCCTCAATAGTCTTTACAGCTCCAAAAAAGCCTCGTCGGTCGTGTTTATAAGCCCTCCCTCTGCTCCTTCCTTACGCGGAGGGAAAGGGAAATCAAGTTGTCGCTCTGAACGGAGGGATTCTCTCGCTTACGGTGCGGCGCTCAGTGTGCAGACATGCCGGTTGTGTCAGAGTCAGGCTGCAGCGGCGGGAGGAAGAAGAGAGTCTGTTCCTGCAGGAGGAGATGAGAGGATGCGGGGAGGGGGGGAGGGAGGGAGAGAGAGAGAGAGAGAGAGAGAGAGAGAGAGAGAGAGGGAACTGCAGTTGGCTACCGCGTTCCTCCTAAGATGATGCTGATGATGGCAATCACACGTGCTCTCTCTCTCTCTCTCTCTCTGCCTATCTGTCACTCTCTCTCTGTTTCTGTCCAATTCAAATACGTTTTATTGCAATTTGTCTATTGTATATCAAGTCAGGTAATATTACAAACATTTAACAGATGACTTGTAGTAATTATGAATTCACAAAAAGAAAAAGATATCAGCAATAATGTCATTAAAATATCAATTCAGTTCAAATCAAATTGTCCTCCGTCTCTGTTTTTCTTAGGTTGGTATTGATAATCAAAAATATAATAAATTCCTCATTACTTGTTACTCATTTCCAAAGTAATATCATTAGCAGTATTTCTCATTACTCATTATAGGGGAGACCAGGGCATGTTGTCACACTATTTAGTCATTGGTGTATTTCTCAGCAGTGCCTTACTGAGATACAATATATATATATATATATATATATATATATACGTATATATATTCTAGCTAGATTAAGGTATCTAAAAACAGCATTTTTACATTTTGAATAATTTACTGGAAGCAAAAGTTATTACTGATGAAATACCACTTGACAACTTGTGACAACATGACAGGGCATGTTGTCACACATGACAGGGCATGTTGTCACATAGATAAGTATGCTGTGTTCACACTCAATTCCATTTCCTTTGAAGTATAAATGCTGTAATAACATGAAAAACATGCTCTTGTATTGAAAACAACATACTTCATCTCAGAAATCAACACCCACCACACACCAGGTAAAATAACCGGTCCCTGGGATCCTGGGACGCACAGACAAACATAAATTCTGATACAATTTCTATACATGTAATATATACATTGATGTTTTATGATGTAAAGTGGCTTCTTAATCTACCCTCTGTGGCTGTATGTGAGGGTCATCCAGCAGTGAGGCCACTTTGCTACAATCATAATCCAAAGGTTTGTGGGTTCAAGTACCAAACTCATATTTATTCAGAAAAGAATGAATATAAAGCCTAACCAAAACAACAACAACAACAATGTTATGACAACATGCCCTGAAATCAATGTGACAACATGCCTCAACCAGGCATTCCTGACAACGGTCCCTTCCCTGAGCACACAGCTCGACAAAACCATTCTTTATAGCTGACCCTTGTTTTTATGTGTCACAAAGTATAATTATTTGGATTCCTTTATAAGAAGTATACGTTTCAGAAATAAAGCCACTGAGACAACTTACCCATGTGACAACTTACCCCACTCTATTCTGTTACACCCCAAAACCGGTGATTGCATCCTCTCTTCCATTCAAAAACCAGGATCAGTCAGTTTCCTCTCCTGCAAATGATCAGGAAACCAAACCGTGTTGGTGTTGTTGTTGGTGTTCTTTTTACTAGATAAAATCAAAATAGTGGGCATACTTCCACCATTTCTCATCAAATCAATGGATGAGGGGTGGGTAATAATATAGTGATTACTCAACTTCAATCTGACATTTAGTGAAGATAATAAAAGAAGCAGCTTTTCTTTTTATTAGTAACTTTCATGTAATTATTACAATGAAAACCCTTTGACATTCCCACCAATTAGCATTTTAATTCTTACCTTTACTCTGACCTGTCCACTCTGTCCAGCAGCCATTATGGGGATATTGTTATGCAAAACTCCCCCAGGGAGCAGCTATTGGTACTAGGAACACATATGGCACTGGTTTGAATCATTATTATTACTGGAAGGCTGCTGGTTCCAATCCCCAGACCGGCTGGGAAAATGAGGTTAGGGGAAAAAATTAGTAACACTCTCCTCTCCCTCAACAATTAATGTCAAGGAGCCCTTGAGCAAGGCACCGAACCTCAGTGGCCAACAGTGGAAGACTGTGGTTGTACTGGGCAGCTCTTGGCAGGGTTGGGGCCATTCGTGAATTGAATTGAGAATGCATGGTAAAGTCCAATTCAATTCCTGGAGTTGGAATTGGAATTGCACCAAGCTCTAAGGAAACACAATTGGAATTGACTTGGAATGACAGAAAACAGAACTGAATCCATGAAATTCCACTTCTAAAACTGGTGATCTCAGATATGGGGTAAGAAAAAACATGGAATTTCACAGAATGTCACTGAATTAAATTCAGCTTCCTGAAATTCCAATTCAATTCCAATTCTGTTTCCTGAAGGTTTTTCAAATTCCAATTCCTCAGTTGAATTGGAATGAGTTCATTCATGAATTGACCCCAACCCTGGCTCTTGGGTATGAATGCGTCTAAATGTATTTCAAGTCAGGGAAGACACAAAAGGTGATGCAGAAAACCAGATGTTTATTAAAATATGTAAGACAAGAGCTTTGGCGGTGAGCCCGTCGCAGGAAATAATTTATAGTGGATAAAACCCTATAAATTAATTAACTTCTGGAGATTTCCCCAGAGGAGCCGTAGACGGGGCCTTGATGCCGGTGGCACACGCTGAAATGACAGCAAGGACACGTATCAGGTAGGCAAGCTTCAATACCGTCCAAAGAGCAAGATCATTGGCTGACAGAAAGCCCGAGCAGATAACCGAGGGTGCTCATTGGATGACGATACTTGTGAGCCAGAGACCCGGTGTGCAAAGAGAGAGAGCGAGAATGCGAGAGAGATCGTCTTCCTGATTGAACTTGCGCTGAAAGCTTCATTAATTTGAAGCATGGGTGTTGCTGGGAAAGAGCAAGCGAATTAATCTAGACTTTCCCTGGCTAAATAATGGGTTAGAAAATACAACTCTAGACAACACACTTGTTTGTTAGTTAAAGAGTCCTTGACTTTCCTTGCGTCGTGTTCTTCACAGGTCCCTACTGGCTGATTTGAATGTAGCATCTAACCCACATTATGCACCTTTTGATCTGGCTGGTACATTACCTCATGCTGGTGTCTTTGATCATAACAGAAGACGGCATACAAGAAAGACGGCCAGTCAGCATTCTCCTAAGATGTGCCTTCAAAGCCTCAGGGTCCTTTCGTGCTTTCATGATTCAAATGTTGTCTAAAGAATCTACTTGGGATGCATAGCCTACTTAGTTTCGACTTTTTGTATTGAGCCCTGCTCTGAGGCAAAAACAGTTTCCAGAGAATAAACGCTGACATGATGTGCTTACTGCTTCGCGCCTCACAGCTCTTTTAATTGTGTCTGTACCTGTGAAACCGCAGATGCTCTTCAAGCTTTCATTCTCCATCTCTACCTTTATTCTGTTATAGTGTTTGATTCTGACAGTTTTGCTTTTTTCATAGATATCTATAACTATGTCAATAGATAAATGTTATTGTGTAAATAATAGCTCAACAATAGCTTGTCAACTTTCAGATTATGTCCGGTCTCAAATTCTCTCAGTCCTCAGGCTTCTTAAAATCAAGATTTTGCATCGCAGGGGATACAATGAATCAGTCAATGAATGTATACAAATCTCAGAGGCTAGATGTATATATTTCTGGCAAGTAAAATAAAGCCCCTTGAGCTGACAGACTGGGTAGCTGTAGTGGTGTAATGTTAGTTGTCTCATGTTTCCTTCAAAAATGTTTTCTTGGCAGGGTGGAAAAGACTCGGCACCAGCACTTAGATAATATGACGCTACAGCTCTCCATTGAAATCAATATAAAAGATTTGTTTTGGAGGGTTGGCAACTCGTTAATGCACACCAAATACGTGATGATGTGAGGATGAAATCACTTGGCGTGGAATGACAGCCCCCCCTTGTTTGTACTAATAAATAAATGCATCCCCTGTTGTTAAAGCTGCAATAGGCAACTTTGCATGTTAGCAGGTCCAAATGGCCAAATGGTGAGAATACAGGGTCTCAACTAGTGTGGATGGGACACTCTTCTCTACTGAGTCTCACTTTGTGATTTAGGCTAATAAAACGGCTGGATTTTTTCATAAAAATCCTGCCAAGTGCCGCTTTAACTGGCTTCAGAGTAATTTTGGGAAGACAACAGTACACCTGCCCATCGTTCCTACCTTGTTACATTTGAACTTATCACCAACTGGGCATAACATGGGAGAGATTTGATGATGGGGCCTGAAAGGGAATGGTATCCTGGAATCCTGGGAATGGTATTTATAGATTTAATGGGGAAATGTTAGAGAAAATAAAATTTTAGCTTCCCTGTGGTTAAATGTGAACCATCAATCTCAACCACCAATCATCCACTGACCGGTGTGTATAAAGAAAGAGGTGTGTGTGTGTGTGTGTGTGTGTGTGTGTGTGTGTGTGTGTGTGTGTGTGTGTATACTCTATATGTCTACGAAAGGTGTGTGTATACCCTATATGTATAGAGAAAGAGGTGTGTGTGTGTGTATACCCTATATGTCTAAAGAAAGAGGTGTGTATATACCCTATATGTCTAGAGAAAGAGGTGTATGTATACCCTATATGTCTAAAGAAAGAGGTGTGTGTATACCCTATATGTCTAGAGAAAGGTGTGTGTATACCCTATATGTCTAAAGAAAGAGGTGTGTATATACCCTATATGTCTAGAGAAAGAGGTGTATGTATACCCTATATGTCTAAAGAAAGAGGTGTGTGTATACCCTATATGTCTAAAGAAAGAGGTGTGTATACCCTATATGTCTAGAGAAAGAGGTGTATGTATACCCTATATGTCTAGAGAAAGAGGTGTGTGTATACCCTATATGTCTAAAGAAAGAGGTGTGTGTATACTCTATATGTCTAGAGAAAGAGATTGTACTATTTAATATACATGAGCAAGCAAGGCAACAGAGAGTGAAAGGGCGGTAACTTGGCATCAATTACACATGGTCAGTAGTAAGGTCTGAATTAACTATTCACATGCATCTTCCTCTCATACACACACACACACACACACGCTGTAACAATCTTTGTAAGGGTGACTGCATCTTGGCTGGCTTGGCATGCTGTGTGCGCCCCACTGCTTCTCTCTCTTTTTCTCTGTTTCTCCCTTACATTCTCTTTCTCTCACCCCTAATAAAAAGGACTGAATAAAAAGAACGAGGGACTCAGGCATCACCAGTTTAACCTAACTCTAATTCTAACCCCAGCCCAAACCTACAACTCTAACATAAGCTTTTTTTTCCTGTTGCTACAACTGGCTGAACGTCCTTGCTTGTGAATTCCCAGCAATATTGCTATACTTGCACACACATACGGCTGGTGGTGGTGCAGGCAGAGAGCACACAGAGAGCCAGGGGGAACTTGAACTGCTGTATGTCCCATCCATTAATCAAGACACAGGAGGCTGTGTCCAGTCGACACACTGTGACACACACATCCATCACCTTGTTTACAGCCTAGAAACCCTCAACAGCAACACACGCATGCTCACACGTGTGCTCCCACACACACACACACACACACACACACACACACACACACGCACATACACCCAGCAAAGGCTCTGTGGTTGTCCTCTTAATGCCCACCATCGCTGGCATCCCCAGATCATAGTTCATCATAGTTCCACAGATCATAGATCATCATTTATGTTGTTTGATGCTCTGTCACTGATGTGGAGTCTCTTAGTTTTAAGGTCAGAAGTGTAAATATTGCAACAGTAGGCTAAAGTTAGCCTTTTTTGCTGTTGACTCATCTACGTTGTAATGTAGGTTTCACATCAAGGATGAGTATGAGGCAAAAATGCTATAGATTATGGGTCTTTATTTGCTTCCATGTTGGGGTTAAATCATGTTAATCATGTGCCTTGTAAAATAGACCTTAGGTTACTGTCCATATCCAAATGCCTCTAATTGTATTTCCTTATACCTTTCACTTGATGATTGCCACGTCATCTTAATAATCCCATGCAGACTTCAGATGCATGACATTGAAAAATAAACAAACAATTACAATGAATGCCTTCTGAAAACCGTATGAACATTTTATACTAAAATATGTATGGCGGTGCTCCACGGGGACTGCATGCCATTTCCAAAGGTCAAATTAACATAGCACTGCTGTCGTATGAAAATATTGCTGCGGTTTTGCTGTTTTTCTTGCTCTCACCAAAAGTCCCGTCTTGATGTTAATTGGCTGTCTCAGTGTTAATTTTGTGTAAATTGCGAAGTAAATTTCATGACCCTAGGTCCATGGAACCTGTTCAAGACATATTCTGTGATAACATACTAATACATGGGCTTCCATTGGAAAATAAGGATTATTTACAGGAACCATGAAAAAGCGTTACGTCTTGGAGCTACAACATGTGAAAAAAAATGTATGGTGCACCTTTTGCTCTCTGCCTATATATCAGAACTATCAATATACAGATTAATTCAGTTATGTGTATTTTAGATAAACAGCTTTGCTACATACAGAATGGACCAGTGATGTAGTCGTAAATAAAAAGGTGGGTAAACTATGACCTCCAGTCAGTGATCACCATAAGGCAAGTCTTCAATTCAAATCAGTTATACTTTCAGAGAGGCATTAATTATGCTTTTTTCCTTAGAAGACTCCTCATATTACGTACTATAGTATGAATTTATGTCGTCATCATTATGCCTAAAAACGTGGGTAAACTCTCTTCTACTGTTGCTCCACCACAAAGAGGAACTGTTACAGCAATACAGTACAGCATGGGTGTTGGATGTCTGCCATTGCTACACACAGTTGCAGTCAAATGAAAGGTAGATTATGTCACACAACAGCAAGTTAGTGCCTCTGTGCTATTTCTTGAGGCAGCACATAGCAAAAGGCAAAATACCCGGAGCAATTTAGATGGCTGCAACAGTAGATCCTCGGTGAATGGCTTTTTAAAATCCTGCGAGCATTCCCTATGAGTGCATTCATTCATAGTTACCTGCTGCTAGAGCTGTAATATCAGACCTAGTGGTGGTGAGCCTGAGGTATAATTTACCCCATTATGGCACTCTGCTTCTGACATGCACTCACACACACACACACACACACACCACCCTTCATTCATGAAACTCTCATACTGTACATTCTCTTCTTGCATTCATTCTAAAGTTTTGTGCTTGCATTTGCATGGTATATCTGTGTGTTTACATTGTTAATGATAATTCTATTTTAGTCTTTTTAATCTTCTTTTCCCATGAACAGAAAATAAAAAGAGACTTTTTAGATCCTCGGTGCTGCAGATATATGTAAACGCGTCCTGAAATCTCTCCTAAACGTCTTTGAGTTATCCTCCTACGTTATAGGATTAAATCTGTGCAAGCGCATGATTCATGTATGAGGCTCATTGTTGCAGTCTCTCTCATTTATCATTGTTAGGTCACCTCTGTACACCATGGAGGATTTAGTCAAATATAACGTGACAGGTGGTGGGCAGGTAATGTTTGTGTTCTCTCTCTTTTTGTTTCTCCACCAATCGATAGTTACTAAAGAGGGACACAAGTTGTGCTGACAAAGGGACGGTTGTGCCGTCCCCCTTCACCCCCTGCCTATATCACCTCTGACTGATGAAGTATCAACTAACAAGACAATGCAATAGGATATATATAGATATATAACTCAGTATTGAATACCATGCTCTGTGATATCCTAGCCAGCAGAGCATCATCTAAATCCCATGGGGACGGAGGCGGTTTGAAGCAGGTCATTGTTTGGACATCTGAAATACCTTGAAATACCCAGGCAAAGCGTATTCTGAAGATAAACCACGTAGGCATATGCATCCAAAAACATCCTGTGAGGTCTGATGTGCAGTTGAAATACCTTTAATCACACACACACATACCTTTATATCATTGAAGGTATAAAGCTAACAGGACGCTTGGGATTGGAAACAAACCACCAAAGACACCAAAGACACAGTTTTGAAAACAAACCACTACTAATATTTGTGGGGGTGATAGGAGTGGCAGTGATGTCATCAGTTGTGAGGCAGGGCTTGAAGAAACACACAAGAGCACAGTTGCAGGACCAGTAACACCACCTCATAGCTTTGGTCCTAACACTACAGAATTGCATCATCCGCATACATAGATTTCCTTTGTTTGCCTCGCAGGGAGGCAAACGTACAGAACGTTAACCCAGGTGGGACTCGAACCCACAATCTCCAGCTCCGGAGGCTGATGCCTTATCCATTAGGCCACTGGGTCTTGCGTGCTTTCACTTAATTGGCTTCTGGTGGAGAGCTTCCAGCTCTGAGGCTGAGGCTACACTGTCAGGCTTACATCCAACCTATAAGTAGATTGACAGAATGTGAGGCAGGCAGGTCTCATCTCCAAACCTGAAGCAGCCGTGACAGATGATACTGGTTACCTCACCAGGTTTGCCTATACTTTTGCTGTACAAGGTACTGAAGTGTCTCCTCAGGCCACGTGGAGGGCCTTGGCAGCCTGACCAGTCAGCATCAACAAAGGTCAACACAGTGCCAGAACATTTTGAGAAATGAGCACCAACTCTGAAACACAGAATATGTATTGTGGACGCAAATAATATGAAGATTACGTTCCTCCAACACGAAAGGATTACGTGTAGCAAGAATTGGACACATCATTTTGAAGTGTTTGTCATATGAAAAGGTTAGCTAATGGTTAGGTTTAGTCAAGTAAAGCAGCTTTGGTTAAGGTTAGGGTTAGGGTTTTGGTCATGGTTAAATAAGAAAAACGTTACCACTCACATTAGAAAACTTCTTTGCATGAGTTTGTAATAGAACCCAGGTTGTCAGAGTAGAAGGTAGATGTATCTGCCCATCACCACCTCCAGACTTCTGCTCTTCTACTTTCCACCATGCTATTTCAGTGTCAAACTACTGCCTGTTTGTAGTCGTGTCTCCTCCATGTAATTCTCTCCACGTATTTCTCTCACTTTCATGCACGAAGCACAATATTCGCATTTTGAGACATTGTGCTCATGTCACAAAAATCTATGAGACCAGGGCTGACAATGTAGGTGGAAAGATGAATGCACAATGAAGCCTATGGTTGTTGATACAATTTGGTTTATGAACTGCTGAGCGGGCTGTTTCCAAGCCAGCAGGGTCAGCCGTCCCATTAGCCTGTTGATGTGGAGACCAACAGCAGGGTTAGAAATATTTTGGTGTCATGTTTTGAACTGAGTGTGAGCCTAAGTGTAGATACAGGATAGTATAGATCTGGTTAGTGTGGGTCTAATTCAACCAAACATCTGTAATGGGAGGTGCCTACTTGATAAATCTAATGACATACCTGTTCTCATCCTTTTTCTAATCTAAGCCAGGTTTATACTTAGGTACTTCCCCCAAAACAGCACAAAGGATACTTACATCATATCCCGTCTGTTGGCAAAGGCAGCTAAAATGATCATGCATAATGGTTTGACAAAGAACCAGTCTGATCCACTTGCAGTTGCATCACTGATCCACAACACTGCAACTCACACAATGTAGATGATGAGATTTGGAAACTTCACTCATCTGAAAATTCAAAAGAGACTTATGTGTTTCTTGGTCTAAAGGCGTGAATTAACGGGATGCGTTTTCCTATTGCTTTCGTGTCATTTGCATATATTTGTGCACTATACTTGCGTTCAGTAGACCTTTCAGTTTGGATTTCTGAGGTGTGAGGCTCTATTGCAGTAGTACTAGTACTACCTACTACTACATATGCACAGCCAATGTCTATACTAAGCAGACAGGCACAAATCCATTTTCATCGCACTGGGAACAAACAACCATTTGAGCCTCTGCAGATATTTTGAGAAGTATAAACCTGTTACTGGAACAGCTTTTGTGCTGAATCAGTACACTGTAAAGTGGTTGGTCCTGTGTTGTCTCTGAAATTTAGACATGGCTCTCCTATTGTACAGTACATTAAGATTCAAATCACACGATCTATGGGAAGCACAGTATTCATCTTTTAAAGTCCATATTACAATGTTAATGAGTTAACAGGAAAAAATAAAAAAGACTACGTTGAACTCTCTGTCCTGGTGCTCATATGCTTTTGCCCATAGGACGTATCAACACCACCATTTCCTCTATACTGTAGTGGGTCATATTCCTCTGTCTGAAGGGCACAGTGGCCTCTGTCAGCCTATTCTGTTGGAGTCAGAGGGGAGGAGTCGTTAGCTTTGGATATTAGTCTGCTGTCCATCATCCCTGCTGCACTCTGAGATCCCCCGAGAGGGAGAAAGAAGCGGGGGGAGAAGAGAGAGACGGAGGGAGGGAGAGGAAAGGGCAGAGGGATTGCATGTGATTGTTTGAGTGTGTGTATATTTGTGTGTGTGTGTGCGTGTGTGTGTGTGTGTGTGTGTGTGTGTGTGTGTGTCCATCAACCCATAGAGGACCTCTGAAGTCCTCTAAGTAGACAGAGGGAGGTGTGTCCTGCTCTGCTCTGTTCTCTATCGTTCTGACAGGGCTTGCACTGCTGCAATGCGTAAAGGCTTCACAGATTCATGGCTTCATGCAGTAAGCAGACAGGCAGAGAGACAGGCAGACTGACTGGCTGAAAGGCTAACTGGGTGACTGATTAGCTGGCTGACTGAGTGACTGCCTGGTTGACTGGCTGACTCAGGGATTTGTGTATTAATAGAATTATTGACCAATTAGCTGGCTAGCTAGCTAACCGGCTGGTTAACTGGTTGACTAGCTTGGTGTTTGACTGTAGAAAAAAAGAGATACGGTAAAAGGTTGTTGTGGTGTGGCTGTAGATGCATTCAATAACGTTCTAAGTAAAAATGAATAGTCTGCTATGGCAGATTTGTTTTCAAATGTGGGTTACTGTGACAGTAAACTGTAGCTCTTCTACTACCAAGAGTCGTAGCTCCCAAATTTCTGGAGCTGATTCTGACTGATTCCAATTGTGGGCGTCGCTGGAATCGACTCGACTAGATCGATCCATAGTAAGCCACATTTCAGACTGCTGTGTATGCGGCACCCAAAAGGCTTTGGTAACTCTTTTGTGAGGGAAAAGCCTAAAGCTACTTCACTCAAATTAAGAAATCTGAATAATTTAGCATTAATATTCCATTATTTACCTTGTCATGAATTAATCTTTTCATGCTCCATGTCCACCATACCTATCCAATCCATGCTCAGTAGTATCATCTTTAAGTGAATAAATTCACACTGTGGAGGTAGTATCCAGGCAGACTACACGCCTGGTCCTTTTTGAAGTGCTGCACTTGTAAATAAGATTTAAAACTGAAGATGAGACTAAATGACCTATTAAGATGGAAATTTTTCCAGTCCAAGTGGTATGCCTATTGACCAGTTATCTATTTTATGTACACAGACAAAAAATCATTGGTCAAAAAAGTTTTGACTTTCAAGCTTGTTGGAGTTGAGGAATTGACTGTTTTCCCTCTTTCGCAACCCTCCTCCACTAGTTGTAGCTTGAGAAGAGTCAGCCCAGTTGAACAAACAGTTGTTTTTTTACTTTGTTAGCTAACTAGCAATTTAGCAAAGCAACTTGATAATATAAAAATAACAACTTTTAGTATTTACGAGCTACCGACCATGTAACGTTAGCTACTGCACAAATCTGTTTCCAACAAAACCTTGACAGTTAGCTGACCAGATACTATGGTTAGCTAGCTAACAAGCTGACATTATCTAAACACAAAATTGGCCTAGATGTGATATGTCAGTGGTGGCAAGTCAGAAAAAAAAGAATTAAGTACTAAACAGCAATTGCACAGAAATAATTCATTAAAACAAGAATTAAAATAGAATACAGACAGTTCAAGTAAAAGCAAGCCTAAAGTTTTAAAAAGTGTTTTAAGGGAGGACACTGTTGGCAGGTCACTCCAGAGCCAATGGTCCTGGTGGAGAAAGCTCCATCACCTTTAGTCTTCAGCATGGAGTGTGGAAAGACCAAAAGCCAAAGTGTTAAATTTGAACAAACCATGCTGTTGTTGGATGAAAACCTTGTATCTCCAAAATGTCAACTTTTCAGGAACTAAGAAAAGCCTTGTTTTTGGCTTGCTGACAATGTATTTTTTAGTTTATCCAAAAAAAGGTTTCATATAGAGTTTTCTCAACCCATAGAGAAGCATGTAGTCCTTCAATTGATGCTAAAACATGAAAATCACCAAAATTGGGGTTGTGAGGTTTTCACCTGACAGGGCTGATATGTACAAGAGCTAGCCATATTGTGGTGTCAAAGATCATTCCCTCCCTGAAGTCCAACAGCAGGGCAAAGGGAGTAGTGAAGGAAGCAGCCCAGTGTGAGAACTGGAACCAGTCCAATGTGGAGAGAGGATGCTTGCATGTACTTTAAAAGATGACAAAGCATATAGAAACAAGTGTATAAATGTGATGCTATATCCCCACTGGCCCTTGGTAAGTGGGACAAAAGGCAAGGGAGGGAGCAGTCCAGACGCTGAGTTGTACTAAAGCCAAAGTGCAGCTTCATGTTTGTTCAAAGTGCAGCAGGTATAGCAGGACAGCCATTACCGTGCCCTCTCCCGAGGGCAAAAGAGGACCAAGCATCCCAGCCTGGCCCTCCCCAAATGGAGGACAGAGATACGCCAGACTCATAGTCAGTGCGTGTCCTGGAGGTGCCCCGGTGGTCCAGTCCCTGGAGGATAGTGTTTGCTTGGGAAAGCGTCCATGTGCTGCGACTGCAGGGTGTGAGCCCTGCACATCCTCCTCCTGCCTTCACTCTCCTCTGTATCTTCCCCCGTACCTGTCTGAAATAGCAATAAAATACTGCAGGAGGCTGGGCCCCCCACTCTCCTCTACAAAAAACAGTTGGAAGGCGTCCAGAGTGTAGTGCATCATGCCCTAGAAAGCTAGTGCAGTAGAACTGTCACGGAGCAATGCAGGAAAGAGAGGAACGTGACAGCACAGCGTGAGCTGGATTCACACCCACCTCACAACCAAAGACAAGTGTTAAACTAGTGTAGTGGATAGCGAGTGCAGAGATTTAGATTTAGAAGTAAATTTGTGGTACAATTTTAGTATATAGCCTTCAACTGAATCTCTAATAATGTTGTGGTCAGGAGTGGCCTCCCCTGCTAGCCCTCGCAGGGTCAGACAACACTAGGGAAGGAGCTATCCGAAGCTAAGAGCTGGAATTGTGGCTGGAGTGCAGCCA